>NC_051861.1:25071273-25371273 GCF_015732765.1 Culex quinquefasciatus | reverse complement strand
CCAGCGTGCAGCGCGAGCAGGCCGAGGTCGGATACAGCGATCGCGTCAGCAGATCCAGCAGCAGCGGCAGCAGTAGCTGAGGGACCCCGAGCAGCAGGTCCGCCCACGGACAAGGAAGAAAGAGTGTTAAGGTAGGAGATAGACAATAAGGAAGTGGGTTAGGACAGGAGGGAGAAGGTCAGGTTAAGGAGGAAGCCGTGACAAGAACGTGACAAACAGGACAATAAACCGAGGAGTTAAGCTTGATGCGACACCAGTGTTTTCCTGCCTCGTGAGCATAATTTATGCCGACCCTGAGGTTCAAAAAGGGACTTATTTGGGCCCCATTGAGTTTTATGTTTCGATCCCCTTGCCTTGTAGCATTTATTAACTAAGTGAGTCACCCTAGTAGACCCGAAAGTTATAAAAGTGTTGCTACTCGATTCTACTATTTTTGGTACAGAAAAGTAGGCTTTTTCGTCGTTCAAGTATGACAGGAAAAGTAAATAGTTTCACGACGGAATTGCGAAAAAGAATACTTTAAGTTTTTAAATATTTTACGTACTAAACTTACTTTATTTTTAACACAGACATACAGTTTATATGAGAAATTGCTGTAACTTATAGTAAATCACAAGTTTGGATGAATAAGAAACCGTTTGCTTAACATTTCTTCAAAATGTGGAAAGGGGTTATCAAGTAACCCCTAACATTTTGAAAATGCCGGTTTAAAATATTTTTTTAAAAACGCTTGACATGATTCGAAGAGTTCATCTGATTAATTACCCTTATCAGCCATACACAGTTTAATGTTAAAGCTTGTAACTGTCGGGTTACCACCGGCTCACGAGCGCTACCGAGACTCCCTCATGTAGCCTCAGAGTCGGCATGCCTGCGGTCCTGAATCGCGGTAAGCTTGGGAAATGCTTTCGGCCAAGGTAAAACTCCACAACTTCGATCGAACTTTCTCTATTTGTCCTCCCACTTTCTTATAACTATCTGACCTTCTTTTCCTTCCTTCTTCTCGGGGCCCCGTACTCCGACACTGCTTCCGGTGACGTCGCTTCCTCCTCTCCTGTTGCTACAGCTACTCGCCGCTACGCGGCGCAACCGCTCGTTGTTGTTCTGGCACTCGCCGTATCACGGCGCAGCCTCCTGGATATGGTCTTGGCGGCGTACTTGACCGGTTACGGTCGTACAAGGTCCCACTCGTTCCGGTTCTTGTCGTCCTGCCCTCTGTCGTGGTTGGTTGCGTCCTACGACCTTCGGAGCACCATCGAGGGTGTCCGGAATACCCGGATGAGGCGCAGGTACGAAGCGGGTAGACGTCCGGCTGCGCACTGGATTCTGGGGGTGACTCGATGGTTGCGGCGAGTCCCCGGTTGGTGTCCTCGACACGGTTGCTGCGAGGCGGTGCCGAACTGGCACTTAACGTGAGGTACGAGGGGTCCTGAAGGTGATGGTTGAGGTTAGGTGAGCCATGACGGTTGGTTTTGTTGGTTAGGCGGATGAGGTCGTTAGGGTTGGCAAACTGGCGGGTTTGGTGGACATACCTGATGTCCTTCAGCGGTCTCAAACACTCCTGGTGCACTACTTGGCGAAACAGTGGAGTTGTAGCGTTCCAACTGTTTGCTATGACTCTTTCCGGGCAATTGGACGAGTCTTGAGGAGTCCTTGACGGTTGACGGTCTTCGTCTTTCCCCTCCTCTTTCCGCGCCTTTTCCCTGACCTTCCAACCTACCGTCATGTCACCTCTCTACCGCCCACTGCCGACGAGGTCCTCTGGTGGTCGGTTTCGGAAGCTTCTGCTGGCTGCGGTCTTGGTGGACGTCACTTGCTGGGTCGTTTACCGGAGACAAAACACTTGACACGCGAACACTTCCCAACTTTCACATTAAACGAATAACAAATCGCGTAAATCGCGGTAACCTTCACGAGTGAGGTTCCGAACGGTTACAAGCTTTCAATTAATGCAAAAAAGTTCATAGTTTTTGTGGAAATTAACAAAGTAATGTGCAATACGAAAAAAAGGGGATCAAGTCTCTCCACTCTTCCCTAATTTTTTATCGTTCCAGACTATGCCTCTATGCATTTTTACTATTTGAATGATAATGGAATCATTTTGAAGCAGAAAATGTAAAAATCAAGCAAAAAGAAACAATAAACTAAAGCAAAGTTTTTCGTTCAACAAAAATGCTCAAAACGAACTCTGAACAAGGGAAAAATAAAAAAATTGGACGTTAAAAAGTTAACAAGTTCTTACACTTTTATTTAAAAAAATGGATTCTCAACAGTTTTCAAAGTTTTTTTTCAGTTTCTCATACAGTAAAGCATTGTAAATTTATCTTTAAGCTAATGCATTTTAAATATAATTCATCAGCTTGTAACATTTTGGTGATCCGTTTTTTTTTTTTCAAATAGTTTCCCTGATTTAGTGAGATTGGTGCAGGAGTAATTCTCTACCAACGTTGCCAAGTTAATTCTCTACCAAAGTTGCCAAGACCCCTCTTTGATTTGCGTGAAACTTTGTCCTAAGAGGTAACTTTTGTTCATCATTTGAAAGAGAATTAACATCAAGGAATTTTGGGAAAGTCGCTATTGATTTTAGGAAATTGGGCATATTTCTGTTTATATTGAACCAAACTGATACTTATTTATAGAACATTTTCAGAAAACTGTCCTCTACAGTGTGATTGTTAAGAAAATGATTTAAAATGTAATGATGAAATGTGGCAGAGGAATGAAAAAATAATTTCCGGATTCTCGGGTAATAAGCAGCTTTTTAATGAAATAGTCCATGTTTTGCATTGTTTATGGCTCAAATTCGTATCCAGGCAAGATGTTGCTGAATTTTCATAACAAATTGTACAAAGAAAAGATTTATTTTCGGTCGTATCGGTGTTTCCAGCTTGGATTTGTTAGTATTTTCAAAGAAAGCTAAAAATCTGGTAAATTTGGTTTGAATTTTTCTATTTGTGGTCAAATATTGGTATTATAGTTTATAAGAGTCCTCAAGGGATATTCATAAGAAATTTGAGTGATATCAACATAAATGCACCGATTTTCTGAGACATTTTGAACAAATATCCCATAAAATCGAAGAATAATCTTTAAAAAAAAAGTTGCTCTAGAACCCCTGACGAAATATTTCGGTAAACCCCGCTAAAGGCCAAATATCAGACATACCGAATTTTGTATCATTAGAGCAATTCCCTGTGATTTCGGTAACTCGATTTTTTTCTATTTTTTAATCCGGCTGAAACTTTTTTGATGCCTTCGGTATGCCCATAGAAGCCATTTTGCATCATTAGTTCGTTCATATAATTTTCCATACAAATTTGACAGCTGTCCATACAAAAATGATTTGTGAAAATTCAAAAATCTGTATCTTTTGAAAAAAAAAAATTCACGGTTTGTTGATTTTTAATTTTACTTTTTATCACTGAAACTTGATTTGCAAAAAAAAACTATTTTAATTTTTTTATATGCTTTAGAGGACATCAAATGCCAACTTTTCAGAAATTTCCAGAATGGGCAAAAAAATTTTGGCCGAGTTATGAATTTTTGAATCAATACAGATTTTTTGAAAAAATTGAAATATTGGTCGCAAAAATTTTTCAACTTTACAATGTTAAAATATGTAACTATCGTGAAATTTTCCGATCTTTTCGAAAACTATATTTTCAAATTATTTAATCAAGGCTAACATTTCAAAAATGCGTAATCAAAATATAGAGAATTTTCTCAGCTTTTCAATTTTTTTTTTTTCAAAAGTGGGCAAACATGGGCTCTAATTTAAAAAAGTTACTTAATCCACCTTTAGGTGGTTGGTGCCTTCCTCACATTCATAAAGTCATGCATCCAGTAAAAATAGCAAAATTCCCACTAAACATGTTTAACAAATCAACTTTATTACTCATTTCTTTTGATAGGGTTCGCAGACCTTCAATATTTCTGACTCATCGGCAAGGTCTGATAGAAAACCTATCCAACGATAGTTCACATGGAAGATTCAGACAATATTTCTATCACAATATCTGAAATCCGGGCTCAAAAAAGTGTATAAATAACACTTAAGTGCTAATGACTTTTGATAGGGTTGTCAGATCCTTGATGTTTTAGGCTCATTTGAAAGGTCTTTTGATTATCTAACTAACGACAAGTCGCATGATGGACTCGGACATCATTTTCATTGAAATATCTGAGATCCGGCCTCCAAAGAGTGTATAAATAACACTTAAGTGCTAATAACTTTCGATAGGGTTGTCAAATCTTCAATATTTTGAGCTCATTGGAAAGTTTTTAATACCTTTCTGAAAATGTATAACATGATAGGTTTTCTTGCAAAAACCACCCTTTCTACAATCTTCCGGACATACGCTGAAATCGTTTTTTTAGCATAACTTTTGAAGTACTTGAGACCAATACGGTCAATATCCGTTCATCCAGTCCGGAGATAATCGAGTGACAATTTTTTGTCCACCCACCTACACACATCCACACAGACATTTGCTCAGAACATGATTCTGAGTCGATATGTATACGTGATGGTGGGTCTACGAGGTCAAATTAATAAGTTCATTTTTCGAGTGATTTTATAGCCTTTCCTCAGTGAGGAAGGCAAAAATGAAAAACTTCGACTATTTTCAAAAAAGTTACCTAAAATGCCTATAACTTGAAAACGGTGCACTTTAAAATTTTTGCGACCAATATTTCATTCTCGAAAAAATACCCCGTGTTTCACGTAAATCGAAGAGGGATCGGGACAAATGCTGTGTGAGTTGGCGGAGGATTACCGACCCAAATAATGCATTTTTTCAGAATAATCAAAACATAAGAAAATGTTCAAATTTTCTAGCTCACTGTTTATGATTTTTCGTAAAGACCATCATTCAAAAACCATTTTTAAAGTGTTTCAGAAACCGAACAACTGCGATATTTCATTTCTTGCTAGAAGTAAATAGTGACAGTAGAAGTTCCGAGACTTGCCAAAGCCAAAAGACTTTCATGGAAACGTTCTTGGCAGGATGGTTGCACCCATCGGGGGGAGTTGCACTTCCCTGGAAGATGATTGCCTCGAGGGCACTTTGGCTTGATGGGGTGTTCGTAAATGTGACACGAAATTGGCAACAATGGTGGTGGATTTCAACTCTTCTTTTTTTTTGCTTTCATTTTCTGATGAACAAGGAAAAGCTGGTGGAATGGTTTCCACCGCCAGAAGGCAGTCTACTTGTGAGAACACAATGAAGCACTCTCGCCCACCACACTCGTCATTCTTACTGTAAATGGGGTTGATAACCATGGGATGTGACGTTGAAAGTGACTTGATTGGCGCCTGTTGAAGAAATGGTTATCCCAAATCAAAGTTTTATTCAAAAAGTTTGCTCATATTTTCGTAAGTTTGTTCCGAAATCACAGCCAATTCATATAACAGTCTGAAAACGTAAAAAAAAAGAAAAATATTAATAATATCGTCCTCGGCAAGGAAAACATCACAAAAATGTTCATGCATCTTTAATACTTTTCCACTACCCCTAGGGCAAACCCTCTTCCCGCTCCAAGTTCAAGGTGGCCCACCTCCTCAACTCCAAGGAACAAGGCGAGCCAAACTTGGAGCACCCTCGTCACACCACGCCGCGCCGTGTAATCGGATGCCGGTGGCCATTCCGACTTTGGTCCTCAACTTTTGCGCCAAGTTTTATGGTGTGTTATGGCAAGTTTCGCGGTGGAATGCCCTCGCAGCTAAGCTCAGCGAATAAAACTTTTGCAAGTTAAATCGCGGTTCTCGCGCCAAAGTTGGATTGGTACACGAGGGCAGTTGTGCACAATGTGGGGGGTTGGGAAGAATGCTGGTTTGAGCATGTGTTTTATTGGTGTAGTTTTGAGAAATGTAACTTAAGTAAGGTTTTTTGGAGTGGTTCAACCTAAGTCAATCTTCCATACATTACACAGCAAATTTCACAAAAAATATTAAAATCCAAAACTCATGACTTAAATAATAAAAAAAAATATTTTGTTCAAACAAAACCTATGACAACCAACTTTTCAATCATGACCAACGAAGGGTCCTTGAAAACTTCTCGTCACAACCCCCTCACGAGAAGTGCCTGTGCCGACAAAGGTTCCTGCCTTGCGCAACTATATAATACGATGCCGGTGTGCTCTTTTGTACTAAGCATGCTGGGATATCTATCTAGATAGAACAAGAGAGCACACGGGCATCGAACACCTTCCAGGGGAAAGCGATTTTCCGTGTTGTTTACGCCGTGAAACTATCGTAGCCTAGAGCCGTGCTGAATTCGCGTGCACGCAAGCCCTGGCGTGAAAACGGCTTGAGCAGATTTTCCGTGCATGATTTGCATTTCTGTTACGATCCGGGGACACCCCCTTTTTCACCAGTGAGCGAATTCCGCTGGCAAGCACGAACCAAGTCTTTTGGGTGAAGGGAGGACAACTTTCAAGTGTCGTTCTTTTCGCCGGTTGTTTGTCCGTGGGAAACCCGAGAGAAAATTCCGGGTTTGGACGAGGAAGGGATCGGGAACTGGAATAAATTTGTTCCGTTAGTAATAAATGCAATAAAACTATTCAATAAGCTGTACACCATCTTTTCTCCGGAGGAACAAAGGACCAGCGCGGAAAAGTGCCGGCACGACACAGATAGTGTGTACTGTAGAGAAACAGGAAGTTGGAATTCTCACGTCCCCTTGGGCGATCGCAGCGGAGATCGTCCGGAACTGCAACTGAAAGAAATGTTTGGATCCGGTGGTAAAATGGTGGAGGGTTGGAGAGTGGGGGAATCGCACTATGCAGCTGTTGTTTGCGACGTTGAACATGGATTCAATTATGTCAAACGCGACGGAACTCCGTGTCAGTTCTTGTTAAAGTTTGAAGCTAGCTTTTAAAGTGTTGGTTATTCTGCTTTTATAATGTATTTTGCATGTTTCTGGTATTTTATGAAGACAACAATGATATCAATTAGCATGCAAATTTGAAAAGTTTTTGGTCAAAGGGGTGATATCCAAAAAAATATTAAAAAGGACATATTTCATGTTATTTGACATCAGTTCTATATTTTTGGCATGAGTGTTGATTTCATGATAAACATAATATCTTCGTGAATAGTTGCTTTTTAACATGTTTCATTTTTATTCCATATAAAATTGTAGTGCCTTATCAAACAAAAGTTTTTACATTTGAGTGTTAAATTTTATATCATAGAGACGGCAAATATAGTTTTGCAAACTCAAATATTTTCAAATATTTAAAAAAAAATGCTTAACCCACGGTACATCTGCCAAATATTGACAGTTTTTTTCTGAATAGACTGACTTTCGAACATTTATGGATTTGCATGGTTGCAACAGTTGCACGGAGTTAGAATGGTTGAACGAATGACACAATATGGCTTCATTGGGCTTACGTCCTAGGTCCAAGGACTTAGGTAGCCCTATTATGTGTCGTCTAAATTACTTAACCTTCCTACGGTATTGGGGTCCTTTTCGGCCTTTTTGAAAATTAAATTTGCTATAACTTTTGCTATATACATGCTAGAGCCTTTAAATTTTATGACATTAAATTTATAGTATAAATACACATTTTATAAAACAAATAAACCTCGGACGACCCCTAGGGGAGCGTCCATAACAAAAGTTACTTTAAAGGTATTGGGGTCCTTTTCGACCCTAAACTTTAAAAAATCGTCAAAAATCCAGTTTTTGACCGATTCCGGTTCTTTTGGTCACAAATGAAAGCTTAGAACGTCCCCTTTCCGAAACCGGATTTGGTCACTGTGGCCACCGGGAATCGGCTACAACCGAAAAAAGGCCCAACTTTGACGACCTGTATCTCCGGCCAATTTCAACCAATCAGAATGCTCCGGGTTGCATTCGATAGGTGTATACCTGTGCTTTGACCACAAATATTAATATCAGGGCCAGGTGACCTACCGGTTCCGGAAATCCGGAACATCCGAAAAGTTCATGTTTTACTGTTTTTCACATATATGTGATACCAATACTCTCATGATAGTTGAAATTGATCCATAAAACTTACTAAAAACACAATATACGATTGCCAGAACAATTCTGGAATGTTAGTGGCCACCAGTAATGCCGTTAATCGCTGAGCCATCCTGACCAATCTGGAACCGGTTACCGGTGGCGCCTTGGGGACACTTTCGGAATATGAGAGAATCCCAATCATCCGACAGATCAAACTTCATGAAATTGAAAGATATGTCAATTTACGGTCATGCCATTGTTCGCTGACCCATTCTGGCCAATCTGGAACCGGTTACCGGTGGCGCCTTGGGGACACTTCCGGAATATGAGAGAAACCCTATCATCCGACATATCAAACTTCATGAAATTGAAATATATGGCAATCTACGGTCATGTCAATGTCCGCAAACTCATCCTGGCCAATCTGGAACCGGTTACCGGTAGCCCCTTGGGGACACTTCCGGAATTTGAGAGAAACCCTATCATCCGACGTATCAAACTTCATGAAATTGGAAGATATGTTAATCTACGGTCATGCCAATGTTCGCTGATCCATCCAGGCCAATCTGGAACCGCTTATTGGTGGCCCCTTAGGGACACTTCCGGAATATGAAAGTAACCCTACCATCCGACATATAAATTTTCATGAAATTGAAAACTACGTCAATTTACGGTCATGCCGTTGTTCGCTGACCGTTGGTTGACATATCTTTCAATTTCATGAAGTTTGATGGGTCGGATGATAGTGTTTCTCTCATACTCCTAGAATGTCCCCAAGGGGCCACCGGAAACCAGTTCCAGAATTTCCAGAATGGATCAGCGAACAACGGCATGACCGTAGATTGACATATCTTTCAATTTCATAATGTTTGATATGTCGGATGATAAGGTTTCTCTCATATTCCGGAAGTGTCCCCAAAGGACCACCAGTAACCGGTTCCAGATTGGCCAGGATGGCTCAGCAAACAATGGCATGACCGTAGATTGACATATCTTTCAATTTCATGAAGTATCATATGTCGGATGATAGGGTTTATCTCATATTCAGAGAGTGTCCCCAAGGGGCCACCGGTAACCGGTTCCAGATTGGCCAGGATGGGTCAACGAACAACGGCGTGACCGTAGATTGCCATATCTTCCAATTTCATAAAGTTTGATATGTCGCCTGATAGGGGTTCTCTCATATTCGGAAGTGTTCCCAAGGGGCCACCGGTAAGCGGTTCCAGATTGGCCAGAAAGGCTCAGCAAACAATGGCATGACCGTAGATTGACATATCTTTCAGTTTCATGAAGTTTCAAATGTTGGATGATACGGTTTAACTCATATTCCGAGAGTGTTCCTAAGACTCCACCGGTAACCGGTTCCAAATTGGCCAGGATAGGTCAACGAACAATGGCATGACCGTAAATTGACATATCTTTCAATTTCATGAAGTTTGATATGTCGGATGATAGGGTATCTCTCATATTCCGGAAGTAAGAAAAAAGTGTTCCGAATTTGAGGATTTCAAGGGTCAATGTGTTTCTTTAAAATTTGATATAAAACGTAAAAATGTAGATCCGGTCTATACATCAAACGAAAGATCGCAAGAAAAGCTTTCACATGATGGTAGAAGCAAATCACGACTGTAACCGGAAACGGAATCGACGTAACACCTTATAATGTGGCCCTCTTAAACCTTGCGGTTTCGTCAACGGATCCACAGGCGTGTATCGTTCTTTTTGCGACAAGACTCCGCCTCCCGGGTCTCCTAAGTGTGAAGGTATGGGCACGGGGAGAGGGCACCGAATACAGTCAAACCTCTTTTTACGCGAATTTTGGTTCTCGCGTAAAAAAAAAATCGCGTAAAAAAAGTTCGCGTTATTTTGAATTTTTCGCGTAAAAAAGTTCGCGCTATTTTGAATTGCTCGCGCAAAAAGAGTTTTCAGTATTTTTTAGTTTTATAAAGAATTATATTTTTTTAATAATAATAATGTAATTCCGGGTTATTCAAATAGCTACAGTGACCTGCGCTGTATATTCTACAGCATGTTGGGATGTTCTGGGTTATCCAAGAACTTCCGGAAGTAATGAACTGATTATCTACCTGTTCAACAAGGGTCTGTACCAGTGTATCCACCATCGTAATAATTGCAGGTAGCTTCCGTGACCTACGATGGTTACCTTGTGATCTGTTAGAATGTACTAGGTCTTCCAAGAACTCCCGGAAGTTATGGCCTGGATATATACCTGATCAACGGGGATCTGTATGCCCATATTAACCATCGATATAGCTTCAGACAGCTTCAGTGGACCACGATGGACATCTTGTGGCATGTTCGATTGTTTTGGGTCATCCAGGAACTCCCGGAAGTCATGGCCAGGATATCTACCGGATCAACGGGGATCTGTATGGGTGAATTAACCATCGGTATAGCTTCAGATAGCTTCAGTGGACCACGATGGACACTCTGCGGCATGTTGAATTGTTTTGGGTCATTCAGGAACTCCCGGATGTCATGGCCTGGATATCTACCGGATCAACGGGGGTCTATATGGGTGATAACCATCGATATAGCTTCAGATAGCTTCAGTGGACTACGATGGACATCCTGTGGCATGTTCAATTGTTTTGGGTCATCCAGGAACTCCCGGAAGTCATGGCCAGGATATCTATCTGTTCAACGGGTGTTTGTACCGGTGTATCCACCATCGATATAGCTTCAGGTAGCTTCAGTGAGCCACGATGGACTCTCTGCGATCTGTTAGAATGTACGAGGTCATCCAGGAACTCCCGGAAGTCATGGCCTGGATATCTACCTGATCAACGGGGGTCTGTATGGCTATATTAACCATCGGTATAGCTTCAGGTCCCAAGTAGCACTCATAACTTGGCGACTGTTGAATAATAGGTAGACAATTGTTTTTGATAAACATACGAGAAAAAATCTGAACATAACTTAAATAACAGTTTGTTTCACTGCTTGTATAACTAACTTGTGTAACTATCGTGTTTTGTGCCACAAAAGTGTTAAAACACAGTCAACTTCACTCTTTTCCAACAAAACACAACATAGGAAAAATTCTCACCTATTTGGAGGGTTCCATCCAATTTGCTGATTTACACTGTTTAAACAACTTATTTTCGAACACCTTCGATAGAAACTTGCTTGCTCACTTCCGTTTGAGGTATTTATCACTTGATTTCAGCTGAAAACGCTTTTTATGAGCTGTAATTAAACGTCAAAATCCTGATATGCCATGATGCTGTTCCCTCATCTGCATTGTTTTCCTCGAAAACAGTTTGTTGTATAAGAATAATATTGCACTGTTTGTTTCACTGCTTATCTAACATTGTCATGTAACGGCATCTTCTGAAAAATGGGCGTGGCCAACCATTCTATAAATAACCTTAGGTTTTCTCGCTTTGTTACACAAATGTTATCGGAGAACAGGTTATATAACTGATATTCAACAAACATATTCAACTTGACATTGCGTGTTGTTAGGTGGTGTAAATTTGTACGTGAGGTATTTAGAGTTTCAATAATGTTTATTTATCGAAGATTGCAATAATTTTAATTGTTGACCGATTATTTATAAAAATATCGCCGGTAAAAGCTACAAAAAATATCAGCTTACGGAATTCATGATAAAGAAAACAACAAATTGAAATCACACCAATTTTCAATGTTACTCCGTGGTACGGTAATCGAAATGACAGTTGAAACGGTTTGTTATAACAAAGTTACATAATGGAGTTATAAAAACTGACTTGAAACAAACTTATATAACTTTAGCCTTTTCTGGAGTTAAGTTGTATAGCTCACTGCAGTATAACAAAGCTGACAGCAGCCTTCTTATTGACGTTTAGGCCAGCTTGTTTACTATGAAGCCTCGTGGAGAGATGTGGAAGCGCGCCTGGACCTGCCTGGAGATAACAACAAGTCGTCGAAGTCATCGGATCGAATCTTGGGAAAGACGGAGTTCATCAAAAAAATGAAAATCTAAAAGTTCGCCATGAAGAGGGTTTCACATGAATCACAGTTAGAGAGCGCAAAAATATTATTTTATTTATTTTTTTCATGCAATTTAAATTTTTTTCTAAATAAATCGGGCAGAAACAAACGTACCAAAATAGTCAGAGATACTATTCATATTGGCTTCGTCGTTGGTTGAAATTCTGATAAGAACTGTTTGTTTACATGTAAGTTGGGTAACGGTTAGACAACTGTTTTCAATCTATCTTTCCCTTTCAGTGTGCGCTTTGATTTGACAGCACAGCCGTTAACCACGCCCCCTTTTTTTCGTTGAATCTCTTATTAGCTAGCACAGTGTTGTCAGATACATTTGTACAACTTACTCTGATAACTTGCATCTTATACTGGCAAGTTATACAACAGAAAAAAGTGCGCTTTTTCCAATGCACAGGAGTTGTAGAACAAGTTGTGGTAACGAGGCCGTTCGGTTATACAACCAGTTAGGAAATACGTTTATCTGACAAAGTGTGTTGCTTGGGGTAGCTTCAGCGGACCACGATGAACACTCTGCGGCATGTTGGATTGTTTTGGGTCATCCAGGAACTCCCGGATGTCATGGCCTGGATATCTACCGGATCAACGGGGGTCTATATGGGTGAATTAACCATCGATATAGCTTCAGATAGCTTCAGTGGACCACGATGGACATCCTGCGGCATGTTCGATTGTTTTGGGTCATCCAGGAACTCCCGGAAGTCATGACCAGGATATCTATCTGTTCAACGGGTGTTTGTACCGGTGTATCCACCATCGATATAGCTTCAAGTAGCTTCAGTGAGGCACGATGGACTCTCTGCGATCTGTTAGAATGTACGAGGTCATCCAGGAACTCCCGGAAGTCATGGCCTGGATATCTACCTGATCAACGGGGGTCTGTATGGCTATATAAACCATCGGTATAGCTTCAGGTAGCTTCAGTGGACCACGATGGACTCTCTGCGATCTGTTAGAATGTACGAGGTCATCCAGGAACTCCCAGATGTCATGGCCTGGATATCTACCTGATCAACGGGGGTCTATATGGGTGAATAAACTATCGGTATAGCTTCAGATAGCTTCAGTGGACCACGATGGACATCCTGTGGCATGTTGGATTGTTTTGGGTCATCCAAGAACTCCCGGAAGTTATGGCCTGGATATCTGCTGGATCAACGGGGTCTATATGGGTGAATTAACCATCGGTTTAGCTTCAGATAGCTTCAGCGGACCACGATGGACACTCTGCGGCATGTTGGATTGTTTTGGGTCATCCAGGAACTCCCGGATGTCATGGCCTGGATATCTACGGATCAACGGGGTCTATATGGGTGAATTAACCATCGGTATAGCTTCAGGTAGCTTCAGTGAGCCACGATGGACTCTCTGCGATTTGTTAGAATGTACGAGGTCATCCAAAAACTCCCGGAATCATGGCCTGGATATCTACCTGTTCAACGGGGGTGTGTATGGCCATATTAACCAGCGGTATAGCTTCAGGTAGTTTCAGTCGACCACGGTGGACACTCTGTGGCTTGTTGGATTGTTTTGGGTCATCCAGGAACTCTCGGAAGTCATGGCCTGGATATCTACCTGATCAACGCATAAATGTCCCATTAGAACTAGCATTCGTATTTGAGGACGAGTTCCTGGATGTCTCTACACAATCTAACATGTCACAAATTGTCCATCGTGGGCCACTTAAGGTACCTGAAGCTATACCGATGGTTAATTCACCCATATAGACCCCGTTGATCCGGTAGATATCCAGGCCATGACATCCGGGAGTTCCTGGATGACCCAAAACAATCCAACATGCCGCAGAGTGTCCATCGTGGTCCGCTGAAGCTATCTGAAGCTAAACCGATGGTTAATTCACCCATATAGACCCCGTTGATCCAGCAGATATCCAGGCCATAACTTCCGGGAGTTCTTGGATGACCCAAAACAATCCAACATGCCACAGGATGCCCATCGTGGTCCACTGAAGCTATCTGAAGCTATACCGATAGTTTATTCACCCATATAGACCCCCGTTGATCAGGTAGATATCCAGGCCATGACATCTGGGAGTTCCTGGATGACCTCGTACATTCTAACAGATCGCAGAGAGTCCATCGTGGTCCACTGAAGCTACCTGAAGCTATACCGATGGTTAATATAGCCATACAGATCCCCGTTGATTAGGTAGATATCCAGGCCATGACTTCCGGAAGTTCCTGAATGACCTCGTACATTCTAACAGATCGCAGAGAGTCCATTGTGGTCCGCTGAAGCTACCTGATGCTATACCGATGGTTAATATAGCCATACAGACCCCCGTTGATCAGGTAGATATCCAGGCCATGACATCTGGGAGTTCCTGGATGACCTCGTACATTCTAACAGATCGCAGAGAGTCCATCGTGGTCCACTGAAGCTACCTGAAGCTATACCGATGGTTAATATAGCCATACAGACCCCCGTTGATCAGGTAGATATCCAGGTCATGACTAACGGGAGTTCCTGAATGACCTCGTACATTCTAACAGATCGCAGAGAGTCCATTGTGGTCCGCTGAAGCTACCTGATGCTATACCGATGGTTAATATAGCCATACAGACCCCCGTTGATCAGGTAGATATCCAGGCCATGACATCTGGGAGTTCCTGGATGACCTCGTACATTCTAACAGATCGCAGAGTGTTCATCGTGGTCCGCTGAAGCTACCTGAAGCTATACCGATGTTTAATATAGCCATACAGACCCCCGTTGATCAGGTAGATATCCAGGTCATGACTAACGGGAGTTCCTGAATGACCTCGTACATTCTAACAGATCGCAGAGAGTCCATTGTGGTCCGCTGAAGCTACCTGATGCTATACCGATGGTTAATATAGCCATACAGACCCCCGTTGATCAGGTAGATATCCAGGCCATGACATCTGGGAGTTCCTGGATGACCTCGTACATTCTAACAGATCGCAGAGAGTCCATCGTGGCTCACTGAAGCTACCTGAAGCTATATCGATGGTGGATACACCGGTACAAACACCCGTTGAACAGATAGATATTCTATTCGTGACTTCCGGATGTTCTTAGTTGTCCAGAACATCCCAATATGATGTAGAGTAACGTCATGATTCGAAATCCGGACACTTAGTAGCATATCATTTTTGTTATAGCTGGCAAAAAATCAGGTAATAAGTTGGAATTGTGGGAATATCATCAGGATGTTGTATAAACAGTCAGTTTCAAAAAAATGCATGCAAAATATGTCTTTTCTAACAATTTTTCATCAGAATTTTAAAATTAAAATGACTTGTTGTGCTTCGAATCCCGGACACTGATAAAAGCTGATTCGAAATCCGGACACTTTTGCTTCGAATTCCGGACACTCGATTTTACTTATGAATCGCACAAATTTGGACTGAAATGTTAGTGAATGGCGTTCGTTAGGTCTCAAATAAGCTGTTAAC
This sequence comes from Culex quinquefasciatus, assembly GCF_015732765.1. Taxonomy (NCBI): domain Eukaryota; kingdom Metazoa; phylum Arthropoda; class Insecta; order Diptera; family Culicidae; genus Culex; species Culex quinquefasciatus. Next base: position 25,355,840 of record NC_051861.1, on the reverse strand, counting down.
ATCAAAACAATCAATAGTTTATATAAAAATTTGTTAGAATTTAAGGAAATCGAAACCATAAATTTCTGCTTTGCCTTCCCGGTGCTTCGAACGCCTATGAAATATTTCAAGTGAAATGTTTCGCATTTTTGGTAAACTTATAATTTTATTGTATTTAATTGTTTTGGCATTAACTACAGCGTTCAAACAAACTTTAAATGAAAGTTGATGTTGGAATTCATCAAATAACACAGATTTGACATTCATAATGCGAACTTATATCTAAATAATTGATAAAACAAGATGAAGTGTCCGGGTTTCGAAGCGTCCGGGAATTCGAATCATGACGTTATACCGAAGCTACTGATGGTAAAAACCTTGATTGTGGTCCCCGTTGAACAGGAAGATATGACCATAATGGTTAAGACTTCCGACAGTTTAGAATCGGACCGCGTTATTTTGAATTTTTCGCGTAAATTGAGTTCGCGTTATTTTGAATTCTTCGCGTAAATAAAACCGCGTAAAAAAAATTTCGCGTAAAAGGAGGTCGCGTAAAAAGAGGTTTGACTGTACCTATATTTACACTTAGAATTTTTTGCGTCCGCCCCGGGATTCGAACCGGCGACCTCTGGATTGTGAGTCCAGTGCGCGGTCCGATTGATCCACACAGGCAGACATGCCACGACTGTAACCCCTTTTGTTTATACATTTTATTTTTGTTATTGCTATCTTTTCAACTTTGTAGTGAATTGTTACTCTTAAAAAATAACCCTAAAAATTAATAAAATAACACGATTTTTTTTTTTTTAATATTACGAACACAAAATGTAAATTATAAAGCTCGTAAAATTATACGTTCTTTTTTTTAACAGTATAAAAGAAAAATTCCCATATTTTTTTTAAAATTTGTTGAAAAACCAAATTTCCAAATCATCACCCATTTAATCTGGAAATTATTGAAATTGAAAAATGTATTTCGAATGTTCATAAAAGGATCGTACCAAAGAGTATTGAATATTTCACTTCTCTCTGGTTGTACCACTCCTCCGTCAAGCGATATTGAAAAATTGACCTCGGATTTGTAATCAGGAACCAAAAGTACCTCTTAGGACAAAGTGTCACGCAAAACGAAGAGGGATCGGAGCAACTGCTGTGTGAGTTGGTGGAGAATGACCCCCATTTTGATATTTCGGCTTATGCCTAATAACTCCAGAAGTCATAACTAAAAAAAAAAATAAAAAATATCTGTGTAAAATCGCATGCAAAAGCATACTCATCACCTTTGTGAGCAAAAGCATGTAATATTGTATGAGAAAACGTGTACCGTCAGTGGGGGTGACATTGGGTCTGGGGGGTGAGATTGGGTCAAAGTGATTTTTTACGGATTTTATTATTTCTCAGGTTCTTCTCATTGAAACTGAATTCTGTTAAAAGGGTTGTGTAGGGGACATCTTAAGATGACTTCACTGAAAAAATCTCGTGCCTAGAACAAATCCTGTTATTTTGGCAGCTGTCTAAAGTTGAGGTACGTTTTTGGCCAAAAATGACCTCTCGAAAAATCATTTTTCTAATACTTTTGTTAGAATTGCTCGAAAACTACCCAAATGTTTGAAAATCTTCACTTCAAACATTGTAGCATGTCAATACGATTCCTTCGAACAAGAAACACTGTTGGATGACTTGTTTTTACCATATCGTTGTATTTGAGCATCATTTTAGTTTCATTTGACCTAATGTCACCCCCTCTAAGGGGTGAGATTGGGTCAATTTTTAAACTATTGGCATTCAAGGTAGTGTTCATCAAAATCCACCATATTTTGGGAAAATGTCAGTAAACTATCTAAGAACAAATCTACGTTGAAAGATTTTCGATGTTGTTTAAATTGTTTTTGATATTAAGAAATTACGAGAGGTGTATCGTTTTTTGACCCATAGTCACCCCCACTGACGGTATTGACTTTATGAATGTGAGGAAGGCACCAACCACCTAAAGATGGATTAAGTAACAAACCCGCGCCCAACCCTCTCGACTATCTCGCCGCTTTAAATATAGTTAGATCTTCACCGATGTAGCTGTAGGTTCCACATACATCGTACGCAGTTAACACAGTATACAACGTACGGAAAACCTACTGTTACATTGACATTGATCCAATCATTTTCACAGCGGCGAGATAGCCGAGAGGGTTGGGGCGCGGGCTTTGTAATCTGAATATGACTCTCGCCGGATTGATGTTATTTTTGGGGTGAGCAGACCTGATTTTTTTTCTTCGGTACATGCTTTTTGTGTACACGTTTTCTCATACAATATTACATGATTTTGCTCACAAAGGTGATGTGCATGCTTTCGCATGCTTTATTTGGTAAAACCATCAATTTGTAATGTGTGTTTTGCGTAATGACAACTTGCGTAAAGCAAAACATGCCGTGCGGCCATGAAAAAACTTCCCCAAAAAAATCAACAGATTATTTTTCTCCACTTCAAACAAAAAAGCTAAAATTTCATGCAACGTTTACTGCGTGGCCTCGCGTGTTCAATGAACACAATCAACGTCATGATGCACCCGTCTTCCCCGGGGTAACACGTGCAGCAGCACAGCACATTATTTACGATCTTTTTCCTTGAAAATGTTTTCACACTTGGCTAAACGATGCACAAGGTTGTTCTTTCGTTTTCGTTTGCTCACTTTCAAGCTCCAAGGAGCCAATTTGAAACGTGCTTTTTTCTCACGCCTCGTGCGCTTTCGCTGATTTTCAACTTTTACCGTGTTTTATTATTTGGCGTGAAATTTGAACGAACGAAAATGCTCTGGGAGATGCTAGAACGGGAAAAAGAATTGAATGTGCGCTTTTGGCGAAAAAAAAACGAAAGAAAATTGAAAAGAGAAGAAGGTGCATTTCTCTTTTAACAAACTACACTTGTGATCTTTATTCGAGTGAATGAAAAAGAATTTTCGCTTGCAAGAACTGCTTGTAGGATGTTAATTAAATTCATTCTGATCATTTAACAATGCTTGAAAAATACTAAACCCAAACTAACAAAAAACAATTTTAAACAGCAAAAAATTATTTAAAAAAAATTACTAGGTATGTTAAAAAACGGACAACTTAAGGTAGCTAAACCTAAATTCAGAATAAATTCCCCCAATTTTCGCTCATTGAAAAAGGCTAACAAGCAGCCATTTAAAGCCATTTGATCTTCGGAGCAGAACCGCCCACTTCCCTCTTGACTTGTGACCGTGAAGCAGCGCGGCAAAATCGAATGATGTTTGTTTTTCAAAACTTTTTTTTCTCTGTTTTTCGTTTGTTTACCCACCTCAGCCACTTTGATGGTCGGGTCAAACATTGCTTCCTCTTTTGGGTGGGTGGACGTTTGGATGCTTTCTCAGCTGGAAAATTCTTTTTCGCTTTATTTCGTTTTGATACGATTTTTTTTTTGCTCCTTCTGTTCTGATCGTGGGAAATTTTTCACGCCGCGAGCCAAACGATGAGCGAAAGAGAGGGAAAAACTTTATCGAGTTCTTGGGTGATAAAATCCTGCTTTTTTCTGCTTTCCTGTTGGTCGTTTTGATTGTTTTACTCTCTTGGGGAGTTGTTTATCAGGACGGAATGAATGAAAAATACCTTGTGATGGATGGCGTTGGCTCATTGAGGATGATGTTTGCTAGCACTTAAGCATTTAATTCTTTATTTTAGTTAAACATACTCTATTGCCCAAAAAAGTGCGGCAATAGTAGTTTATACAATAAGTTGCAAAAAAAGGATTTTTTCAGCAAGAGTCGTAGATTTATCCAACGAGGTTCACCGAGTTGGATAAATACAAAGAGTGCTAAAAAATCAAGTTTTGCAACATTTTTTGCAATTCCAAAAAACACACACTCAGTGAAATTTTATGTCAAATTTTCATGTATTTTGTCAATAAATCGTTTAAATCAAAAAAATGTTGAAAAGTGTTACTTTTCGAAACAAGTGCTGAAAAGTTCAAGTTTTCAGCACCCATTTGAGTGCTGAAAAGTAGAACTTTTCAGCATTTATTTTGAAAAGTGTTGCTATTCGATTCTGTTATTTTTGGTACGGAAAAGTAGGCTATTTCGTCGTTCAAGAACGACAGAAAAAGTAAGTAGTTTCACGACGGAATTGCAAAAAGTGCATTATGCAACTCATCTGAATTTCAAAAAAAAATCATTTGAGTTCAATTACTCGGAACATCGTAAAGTGCAAATAATGCTGTTTCTAAGGGCCTTGGAAACTTGGGATACACATTTTTCCGTGCGAGTTGATTAATTTACAGCGATGTATTCGCGAAGCTGAAAAACTCTTCTTTCGTCATGCTGGAAATAGACTTAAAATTCTCTCGAGGAGTCTCTTCCGTGAGCGCGAGCTAATCCATCAATAAATCAATCAAATTGAGCAAAAAAGAACTCGCATCACATCCAACAACATCGAGAACAACTCCGGAATCACATGAAATCAATATATCGCCGGGAAGCTCCACCCCCGTCAACGCCAATTCCTTGTCACGTGCACATTTTGTGATACCAAATCGACAGCTGATTGATGATCAGTTGACGTTTTTCTTTCACTCGCTGCGCGATAATGTCATGTGCGTGTGACGTTTGATGTTGGAAAATGTTGCCGAAAAGTGAAACAAATCTGTCAATTACGCTCATGCTTTGGGAGTTTTTATTCTTTTTTATAGGGTATTGCAGTCCATTTTTGTTTATTTATTGAGTTTCAATAAAATTGAAAAAGTATCAATTTGATTGCATGTCTAGCATACTTTAAAACCCACAAACTTTTAACTATTGACAGTATCACATTTTTTTATACAAAACGAAAATGCAGCAGGACCCTTCTCAGACGGAACAGGAAACGACAAGCAGCTTCCGGCCAAACTCTGGAATTTTATAGACTACGGGGCACATGCTGTGTTTTTTAATGTACTGGAAAGTTCTGGGCAGAAAAAAAATGTGAGCAGATGAAAAAGACCATCCTGGACATAAGCCATCCTTCCTGGCAGGAATTCGACCGCCTGAAATGCAAAAAAGGGAGCAAAAACTGTTCGTCTACTACTGAATGTGTGAGTGTGTGACTTCCGGGCCGGGAGTGTGTGGGTGACAATAAAATATAATAATAGTTGGAATTGGATATCTCCGGAAACCGGGAAGCATTGCCACTTTGCTTCGCTTGGTAGCGGGACGTATTACGGCTCTGTGAGAAATGTTCGTTTTGACTTTAAACAGTGGTTTTCAAGTAATTTCGGGATATTTCTCTTGTTCCCATGTTCTGTATGAAACAAAGTGACTCAGAAGTTGAAGACCACTGCCCCAGTCCTTACCAGAATCTCTATAACTCATACATGAAACCATACTTTGTCACAGTGCAGCAACGGCGCCAGTCAGAAGGACAGAGTTGCACCGCTTCCAAGAGGTGCAATCGGGACGTCCGCAGACGACGATGACGGCGACGCTCAGAACAAATAGATTTTCTGGGTGAGATGTGGCGGATGATTTAGCAACCGAGTGCCGGTCCAGGCTCCCGGAAGCACTGGGAGTGACAGTCACGTAAAGTAATACGCCAACGACGCGGTATCGTTTCAGCTCCGTCCTCTGTGGTGTGTATGTCAGGATGACGTTCCCCACAGGAAGGACAGGTAGATACGTAACTTTGTTTGAAGTTAATGGTGATTCGATCGGCGAAGCACGCCTTTGTTTCGAGAAAACGTTGGAGGGTTTCGCAATTGTGCTTGAACGGAACTCGAAGAATGTTGAAGCTGTTGAAACACACTGATTAATTTCACTGTACTTAATTTTTTTAAATTTTTATTTCGATTGCTATCCCGATGATTAGCCATGCAACTATTTTTAACTAACGATCAAAACCACGAAAATCGAATAAAACGCGAGAAGCTTAAAAAAATAATCAATTTTTTGCCGCTTTTGGAAAATTAAAATTTTTGAAGTCACCCTAAACTGACTACTTATAGGGGCCAAGGGCCTGTCAAAATTTGGGTAATTATATAATTTAGAGTTGGGTCATTCCATCTGAAGCGGAACAGCACTTGAAAATTACCATCTCCGATTCTGCTCAAATTTGGCAGAGCTGTTAAGACTATCAAAACATGCAAAAATCCCGAATTTCTTCCAAATCGGACCACCCCCTCCATTTTTGTACCCTCCCAAAAAATCGACTTTTTGGCGATTTTTGAGCGATTTTACATAAGAATCACTTATCGACAGAAAGGAATATGTTTCGTTCCAGAGATATCGAATTTTAAAGTTTTGAGTATTTGAGATTAGCTCCACTCGCCGCCTCTGCTAGAAGCACTCAGGCGCGCTGATGAATAATTACTACCTGGTGTTCTGTAAGATGAATCATTTTTATAATTTTATACGATTTTGAGATAATCAATACCTTGAACAACCTATTTTTTGTTTAAGGAATATTTATTGGGTAATTTTCAATGCACTGTTTTTCCTGATCACAGAGACATTGAACCATATTAAGTAAAATTTGAACTTTGAATATTTATTTGCAAATGCTACAGAGTTTTAACAATACAATTTTCAAAAAAATATCATTTTTCTATTATTTTTATATTTTTCCTAATTCCTCATTTCTTCCCATTTTATCAAATTATTTCTTTTATTTGAAGTGAGAACAAATGTAGAGCTGGCTGTGGTAGATGAAATAACTCTGTGCGGTAGCAAAATATTGCCATTCAGCAATAACTTCAAAAAATCTGCCTTACGGTTTGAAAGGTTGATCATATTAAACCGATTTTTGTGAGCCAGTTTCATCTGAATAATTGACAGCAGCTTTATCGTCTTTCAAGATTTCTAAATGATTGACAAACAAAAAAAAAAGAATATTGTTCGGACGGTGTCGAAATCAACACAACTGAATTTGATCTTAATCAGTTAATAAATCAGATTAATCTTTGTGATTTACTTACATTTTTCAGTTTTATACTTTCCGGAAATCCTCTTGCTTAATCATGCTTCACGAGAGTTTTAATCATGTTAATTCATAATTTTTAACACTATAATGTATCGTACACTTTTTCTTAAGTGTTTCTTACAAGATCAATTGCAATTTCCTGCTAGCTCTGCAGGAATTCCATTCTTGGGCTATCGATTGGGCTAGCACACAAATTCACTGTATACTTTTTTTAAATTTAAGATTATACAACAGTTTCCTACAGTGGTGTACATTCAATATTTGCCTATTTTGTTAATGATTATTTGGGATGAAATCTTATTTCAATAAAAGCAGGTAACAGTTATTGATCAGCGCGCCCGAGTGCATCTAGCAGAGGCGGCGAGTGTAGCAGATGTAGGTAATCTCAAATACTCAAAACTTTAAAATTCGATATCTCTGGAACGAAACATATTCCGGAACATATTTCGGACGGGGAATACGATGGCGAGGTCAAATTCAAAAAAAAGGGCTGTTTTGAGATACGGCCATTTAAAGTTCTCAATTGCGCAATACAGGTAGAAAACATATTTAAATCTAAATTTTGATCACAGAAATGGATTCTACGTCCAATTTCCTTCAAAATTGAGTCTAAGACCGACCCTCTAAGATGTGTGGTTCCTGAGTTATCGTCGTTTGAAGATAGTGGTTTTGCTCAAAAATCGCCAAAAAGTCGATTTTTTGGGAGGGTACAAAAATGGAGGGGGTGGTCCGATTTGGATGAAATTCGGGATTTTTGCATGTTTTGATAGTCTCATCAGCTCTGCCAAATTTGAGCAGAATCGGAGATGGTAATTTTCAAATTTGCATTTTTTCTTGCACACTTCAGGTGGAATGACCCAGTTTTGACTTTCAAATGGAATTGTTTATTGTATATTAACTTTGTAATTAGGCTTGACATTTGATGTTATTTGTATTCTTTATTTCTATTTTTGACAATTGTATAAAAGTTCCAGTTTTTTTTGGGCTTTTTCCGCGAAATCCCGTGAAATTTTATGTTTGTGTGAAAATGTAACGATTTTTCTTCTTTTTATCAAACTCAAAAAGGAATGAAAATAATCTTATGAACTACTGTAGAATTAAGCGAGTGAATACCCTGGTTTAATTACTAATATAGGGATTTCGTGGACGGCGAGAAATTCACATTAACAACTTAATAAATATTTCATCCAAAAAGACTATTTCATCAACCTTTACTAGTTTTCAATTAAATAGCTTGAATATATATGTATATCAAGTTGATATGAACCATTTAAAGAAATGTTCAGATTTTAGAGTTTTTTTTTTTAAATTAACTAAATTTAGTATTATTTTCATCGCTGTATTAAAAATTTTACTGCTATTTTATTTGAAAGGTACAGTTTTGCAAGAAATTAAAAGAATAAAGCTTTTTTTATTCAAAATAAAATGAAGAGTATTTTTTATATTTGGAATCACATTTTAAAAACATATCAAATTGTCTATTTGGGCCTGTTTAATTTTAACAATATTTGTTTATTTGGGTGGATGATTCTCGCGAAAGAAAAAATATTAGTTTTTTGTTTTCTTTTCTCATTTAGAATAACAATTTGTTAATTTAGAATAACAATTTGTTAAAAATTATTTTATTTTTGCAAATTGTCAAATTTAGTTTTTGAAAAGTGAGCTAAAACCCTTAAAAAATATGTTAAATGGGCTAAATTTCACAGAAAATTCTATTTATTTTACTTATTTTGACCGGAGAAGATTGTTAAATCTTGCTTCGATATTAAATTCAATAAAATGTAAAATGATATAACAGAAACAAATTAGCGAAAACATTCAAGCTTTGCTAGTCGAATTTTAAAAGAGCAGTTCGGTAAATGAGAATACGCGTGCCCTACATTTTGTTTCAAAATATATATCCATAAACCAGGAAGATTTTTTTTTTTTTGAAAATTAGAAGTTTTGTTTGTGTCGCATTCAAATTTAGTGTAGATTTTTTTAGTTTATTGAAGAATAACATATAATGAAGCATAAAAAGTAGTTTCTGTGATTAAAACATAGAACTTTCAGAGTCATTTTAACATTTTTCAAGTTCCGCGAAATTTGCGTGAAATTTTGTGTTTTGAAATTGAGGACCCCGTGAAATTTGGAATTTTCGAGCGTGAAAAATCACTAAGCCTATCAATAATCTACATGTTTACCCTATGGATTTTCCTTAGTTTACTCTATGGATTTTCCTTAGTTTTTATCGGTCCCAAAGAAATCCCAGAAGTTAAATCACGAGGGGCAGATGTCACATTCACCGTGTTACCGATTGACCTTCCTCTCGTTTTAAGGCCTTATTGCAAATTCCAACCACGGCTAATGGTTGGCAAACAGCCAAAAGACAAGCAGAGCAGCTACCCGGGGCGGCCAAAAGGCGCAAAAGGGCAAATTCCCGGGCACAATGCCAACGTCAGGCCCTGACCAGGGTCAACAAAGGTTCTCTGGAAGTGAAGTCAGCCGTAACCATGACGGCGCGCGGTCAAGGAAATCCGGGCAACACAGAGCCAGATCATTAGTAATACCTAGTTAGTAACTTTCCGTTTCTGTGTTCCATTCTCCCTCGGCTGGCAACTTGTTCGATCTAAAGTCAATTATCGGCCACTCGAGTGGGGTTGATACATCGGCAGACCGGTATTGAGGATAGGGGGGAGCAGACTTGGCGAAATGGGATTTGTACTGCTGTTTCATAGCAATTCAAGACGATATGAAGTCCTTTTCGAGACGAGATTCTTCCAACATAAACAATTATACTGAGAATTGGTTCAACATGAATGGTCACCCTAATCCTTAAGAAAGGTCAGCCAAGAGTGGCCCGTCTGAAGAGCACCCAACCCTGGAACGTTTCAATCAATTTAGAGCCTCATCGTCATGCTTACGGGGCGGAGGCTGATGGTACAAATCGGTAATTAATCAGGCGTTTCGAATCAGCTCCAGGAAATCAGAAATTCCCAAACGGTGAGGGGGCGATTTGCAATGAAATTGATTAAGACGTGGATGTCGGAATCGATGCCGGGAGTTACAGGTACCTGTAAGGCAGTGATTGGTATTGTTTGTTCAAGGAGTTCAAGAGTGGAAAAGGAGGGTGTGAGAAAGCGATACGGTTATTGGGCGACCAAAATTGCAGGTGTACGTGTGCTTTGCGGATAATGATTCATTATGCTAAGTAAACAAGGTTTTGACTCGAGGGGGGAATGATCCGCCGAACGAGTGATTGTGATTTGTCTTGAGGCTACTCAACCGTGTCAAGATGGTTTGACACTTTAATTGTATCGTGTATCCCATGATTACACGGACATTAGATATAATTATAAGATAAGATTAGAAGAAAAAAATGGTTTAAAATAACATTTTTTTAAATAATGTTAAAGCGTCGTTAACCCACCTCATGCATACAAATCGACTCTGAACCAAAAATTGAACATATGTATTTTGTACCTAAGTTACTTGCTGATTCCATTTTGGTCAAACGGTTTTGGATCGATCTCGATCTCACATATATCCGTTTGCTCGATAAGTAAAGTGAAATTCACGAAATTTGGAAATTTTCATGAAATGCTTCATGAAAAAGAGTGATATAATTGTGATTGCAGTTATTTTTTCCAAAAAACAAATTTTCTACTTCTATGATTTTTTGCAATTTATTTCTTGAGTTTAAAACGTTTTCAATCTCCATATTATTTTTTTTAGTTTTTCAATCACAAATTTTTAAATTGACTTAACAAGCGCATATTCTTTTTAGCTTGTTAAAAAAAATTCCATTTTGGGTTCCTTGGCTTTGGTCAAATGAAAATATTAATAAAATTACGATTTTTTTCCAATGGTTACAAAAGTTAAGAATGTAAAAGTGTCCTATTTCATTAAAAATGCAAAAATAAGTGTTAGCCAATGTATTTTAAATAATTTAACATTAATTGTACAAGTTCTTTCAATAAAATTTAAATTTTTGGCAAACATTTTCTACAAGACTTTAAAAAAGGGAGGTGCGAAAATGTGAAAAAATTGCAATTTCAAAATAAGTTTGATTTGAGATCATATCTCTTTCCCCTGTAAAAACAATTTGAAAACCATTCTGATGAGGCGAGCGGGAATTTCTCAACTGGGCCAACGGTTCCGTCAGCAGGGCTAATAAAACTCCTTCATTTACCACATGCTACAAATTGTAATTTTATTTACAAATTAATTACAGTTAACAACGGTCACAATAAACATACATTTATGGTGTCTTTTCGCAGTTGAGCAGTTCTCTCAGATTTCGACCATTCGATTTTATTTTGTATTTTTAAATCCGACTGAAACTTTTTTGGTGCCTTCGGTATGCCCAAAGAAGCTATTTTGCATCTTTAGTTTGTCCATATAATTTTCCATACAAATTTGGCAGCTGTCCATACAAAAATGATGTATGAAAATTCAAAAATCTGTATCTCTTGAAGGATTTTTTTGATCGATTTGATGTCTTAGGCAAAGTTGTAGGTATGGATACGGACTACATTGGAAAAAAAAATGGTACACGATAAAAAAATTTGGTAATTTTTTATCTAACTTTTTGTCACTTAAACTTGATTTGCAAAAAAAAACACTATTTTTAATTTTTTTTTATTTTTGATATATTTCAGAGGACATCAATGCCAACTTTTCAGAAATTTCCAGGTTGTGCAAAAAATCTTTGAGTGAGTTATGAATTTTTGAATCAATACTGATTTTTTTCAAAAAATCGAAAAATTAAAATTTCACTGTAGTACTTTTTGATTGCAAATTTGATTTTACATCAAAAAATGAAGTTTAAAAATTTTTTCGACCAATTTTTCGATTTTTTGAAAAAATCAGTATTGATTTAAAAAATCATAACTCGCTCAAAGAATTTTTTTTTTTTGAATTAAATATACTTTATTGAATCTTTCTTATAATAATTACATTTGGTTTACATAATAAGTGGTCAGCTGTGGCTCTTCAGCTTTAGTTTGCTTTTCGTGATTTTAACACTGTTCGTCTTCTTAACTTTAAAAGTATATGATTTATCATTTTTGTAACACTAGGTACAATGAGGAAAAAAATTAAGAAAACATAACCTAACCTAACATAAAACTAACTTAATCTTACCATAAACTAAACCAATCCTTGAATCAAGGGGTATTCAGATATAGCACATTTTTCCCTGAATTTCAAACATTTTTCTTGAATCTTCTGATCCAACATTTTTACTTCTGCTAATTCATGAACCTCACTTGATCTTGTCCAGCCAGGAACATTCAAAACCATTTTGAGTACCTTGTTTTGGACACGCTGGAGCTTCAATTTATGAGTTCTAGCGCAACACTCCCAAACAGGTACTGCATACTCAATAACGGGGTAAATTATTTGTTTGTAAACTGCTAGCTTATTTTTCAAAGATAGCTTTGATTTTCTGTTAATTAAAGGATACAAACACCTGATGAGAATGCTGCACTTGTTCAATATTTTATCTACATGCTGCCGAAACAATAGTTTCGAGTCAAGTATGAGACCTAAATAGACAACTTCCTTTGACCAGGGTATCGAAACATCATTCATTTTAATCAAAACATCATCCTTTGGGGCAAATCTGGCCGATTTGGAAAGTGGAAAAATGATGGTTTGAGTTTTGGCTGCATTTATGCGAATTTTCCAGTCGCCAAAGTATTCGGAAAGAACGTCAAGACCCTTCTGAAGACGGCCAACTAAATATCTGGTTATTTTACCCTTATAAATAACGGCAGTGTCATCAGCAAAAGTGACAACACACCATTACCAGGAAGAGTAGGCAAATCAGATGTAAAAATATTGTACAGAAGTGGGCCAAGAATACTTCCTTGGGGAACCCCAGCATCAATGTTGAATAATCCAGAAGCAATCCCATTCAGAAAAACCCTGAACGATCTCTCCGAAAGATAGTGCTGGATAATTTTGATAAGATACATTGGAAAACCGTATAAATACAGTTTATGTATCAAACCATCATGCCAAACATTGTCAAAAGCCTTCTCAACATCCAACAAAGCCATAGCAGTTGATTTAGACTCAAGCTTGTTCTGCTTGATGATTTTAGTTACTCTCGTAAGCTGATGAGCAGTATTATGCCCCTTTCGGAAGCCAAACTGCTCATTCAAAATTATATTATTATCGTTGGTAAAATCCAAAAGCCTTGAATAGATGACCTTCTCAAAGAGTTTGGACAGACTACTCAAAAGACTAATGGGACGATAACTTGTTGGCGATGTTGGATCTTTTGAGGCTTCAAAATTGGTATGACTTTGCCCAGTTTCCAATTGGTGGGGAAGTAACCAAGTTGCAAACATTTATTGAAAATATTGGCTAGATGTTGAAAGAACTGATCACTCTGTTTTTTCAACACTAGATTAAAATGTTATCAAAGCCTGGAGCTTTCATATTTTCATTTGTTTAACTGCAACTTTGACTTCCTCACCAGAAACATGGGAATCTGCAGGAAATTCAAAGGTAGAGTCATTGATTGTTGAAATACTATTGGCAACTGATGTTTCTTTACGGCTGGTCATGGAAGCGCCAAGATTATGTGAACTAACAAAATGAAGCCCAAGTGCATTTGCCTTTTCCTCGGATGTAATCAAAGGAGAATCCTCAACAATAAGAGGAGGAATAGGCTTTGGTTTGTTTTTAAGAACTTTTGAAAGTTTCCAAAATGGTTTTGAATAATTCCCAAGCTGGCTTACATGTTTTGAAAATTCTTGATTTCTGATATTGTCAAGTCGGTCTTGTATGATTTTGTTCAAATTGTTCACTGAAATCTTTTGTCATAGTCCCCAGTCCGTTGATATTGTCTCCTATAAACATTCCTAAGTCTAATCAAGTGTTTAGTATCTACGTCAATATCAGTTACCTTAAAATTAACAGGAACCTCCCGAACGTTGGCAGCCTCTGCTTGGTTGATAGCCTGCTGGATCACCTCCAGCGAACGATCAATATCGGCAGAAGTTTCCGGGTGTTGATCATAGTCGATGTTGCTGTCTACCACTTGCTGAAACTGCTGCCAGTCAACGTTGTGGTAATCTTTCCGGGTTGGTTGCCGCTGCGGAGTAACGGAAGCTCCAACCTCCACAACCACCGGATAGTGATCAGAACTCAACTCTTCAAACACCTCAGGATGAGCCACGTTCTCAGCCATATTGGTAATGAAGAAGTCGATGATTGAGTGATTCCCAGACCGAGCCACCCTCGTTGGACGATCCGGACTCACAACGTTGTAGTATCCGTTTTGCAGATCGTTGTGCAGAATCACTCCGTTCCGATTCCTCCTGCTGTTGCCCCAAACTTCATGCTTCGCGTTGAGGTCACCAGCGATGATGTACTTTGCGCTCCGCCGTGTCAGCTTCTGGATATCGCTCTTCAGTTTTGCTGCTGAACCATCTCTGGAATTCACCTGACGTGGGCAGTATGCAGCAATGAAGAGTACTGGGCCAACCGAAGTGGGAATTTCCACCCCAACGGCCTCGATGATGTCCAGCTTGAAGTGTGGCAGCCGGCGTGGCTTGAGATCACGATGAACAGCGACAAGCACACCTCCTCCTCCAGAGGTGGTCCTATCGAGCTGCGTCGCGATCTTGTAGTTTTGCAGATAAACTTTTTCACCGGGCTTCAGATGAGTTTCCGTGATGGCAGCTACGTCGATCTCCTTCTCGCGAAGAAAATCCACCAGCTCTAAGTTCTTCCTCCTAATGGAGCAAGCGTTCCAATTCAGCAGCTTGAGGGACCTACGATCCATACTGGATGACGAACGAGGTCAGCACTTCAATCTGCTGGGTCTTGGTTTTGCATCCACGCAGTGCAGCGGACATCTGTTTGAAAATATTGAGGAGTTCGGTTGAGGTGTAAAGATCATTACCATTTTCCTCAACTGCTGGTTCTTGGGTTGGTCTTGGCTCCTGGCTGAAGCCCGGTGGTGGCGGTCTCGGCTCCTGGCTGGAACCCGGCCGTGGATGATTCATCTCAGCTCTCTTCCTGGGATCCAACGGCAACGGTGCCAAGTTCGGGACCTGGCGTCGCGGTTGAAGAGGTGGAAAATTTTGCTCCACCAGGGCTGGAGGAGTTCTACGACGCTGAGGCTGATTCTTCGTCGATGCTTGCTGCCGAATTTTCACGAACTCAGCTCTCTTGGGGCACTTTCGGTCGGTTGACGAGTGCTCACCGTTGCAGTTGAGGCACTTCACCAGCGAATCTTGGATGCACTGGGATGTGATGTGCGCATCGGTACCACATTTGGCGCAACGACGCTTCAGGTGGCAGTTCTTACCTCCGTGCCCGAAGCCCAGGCAGTTGAAGCATTGTGTGACGTCACGATGCACTGGTCGGTATCGCTCCCACGACACGATAATGTTGAAAACCGCTCGGATTGCCTTCAGCTCAGGAAGCGTCGTCGATCCCTTAGCCAAATGCAGCAGGTAGAGCTGGTCACGGTACTTGATGTCTTTGTTGCGTCGGCTCATTTTGTGCACGGCCAACACATCCAGTTTCAAAACTTTTAGCTCGGCAGCTAATTCCTCCACTGGCATGTCGTACAGACCTCTGACGACGATTTTGTACGGCTTATCCATGACGACATCATGGGTAAAGTACTCCGCCTCGTTTTCGGTCAAGTAATCCTTGACCAGTTGATAGTGCTGCCTGGATTGCACCAGCACCTTAAATCCGTCCTGACACAGACGAATGTTGCCTTGGACTTTCCCAGACTTGATGAGTTCAACCAGCCCCGCACGAAAGTCGATCGTTGCTGCTGATTGCCTCACATAAAAAGGAGGCAGTTTCTCCTTTCGCTGTTTCACTTCATTCTCCTTTGCTTCCGCTACCTGGTCCTCGTCAGGCAGTCCAGCGAACTTGTTGTTCTTCAATAGCTGCTCCTCGTGCGACGAAGAGTTCTCCTCCTCCTCATCCATCGGTACAGTACCGTCGCTCTTTTTCGTCTTTTTGCTGTTCGATGTCACTTCCAAAAGCACCTTCCTCTTGGAAATCCCCGGTTTTTGGCCATCAGTTGAGGCCTCAACCTTCCTTTTGGAAATTCCCACTTTTTTGCCTGCTTGAGCCGCAGGTAGGGCAATATTGCCGGCGTTTTGCGCCGGGACGCGACGAGTCATGTTGATTCAGACAACCTTCACCAACGAATGCTCGGATAACAATGACTCGCTCAAAGATTTTTTGCACAACCTGGAAATTTCTGAAAAGTTGGCATTTGATGTCCTCTAAAACATATCAAAAAATTTAAAAAAATAGTGTTTTTTTGCAAATCAAGTTTTAGTGACAAATAGTTGAATAAAAAATCACCAATTTTTTTTACCGTGTATCTTTTTTTCCAGTGTAGCCCGTATCCATACCTACAACTTTGCCGAAGACATCAAATCGATCAAAAAAATCCTTCAAGAGATACAGATTTTTGAATTTTCTTACATAATTTTTGTATGGCCAGCTGACAAATTTGCATGGAAAAATTATATGGACAAACTAATGATGCAAAATGGCTTCTTTGGGCATACCGAAGGCACCAAAAAAGTTTCAGTCGGATTTTAAAATACCCCGTTGGTTTGATACCAACTGTTGTCAAACGAACCACCAATCATTTGTTTTGATAGTGTGCGTGAGCGCCGTGTAAAAAGTGACAGTTCGTCACTTTTTAGTTTGACTTTGACCAACCAACGGGGTACAAACTAAAAAAGTGTCGAACGAAAAAGTGAACAACCACCGGGGGTTGAGTGTACTGACGTAGTACGAGGGGATTGCTTCGCCCGTATTTGGGACGTGCTCCGTCGCAACACATTCTATTTTAAAGTAGAATTATAAAAGAAATAAGTATAAACAAATTTGGTTTATTCGAGAATAAATTAATGAAATTTGCCTCATAAAGTGTATTTTCATATCTGGCCTTTTCAAAATATTAGGGAGAAAATAATGATATTTATAGGGTTGGAAATTGGATTTGTTTGATGTGATTTTGCCAATGTTTATAAAAATGTCATCTTTTCGGGGATCAACTTTGGAAGTGTTTTTCACTAATGTTTCCTACATTTTTCAAAGTTTTCGTCTCTCGGCTCTGGCCGGGGTCAAGTTTTAATAACAAGCCACAGTCTCAACATTTGAATGGAAAATGTGTTTAAAAATGCATTTTACACTAGTTCAGTTGTTTTGCAATCATTATTTTCAAAAAAAAAAGTAAGTTTTGACGAAAACAAAAAATTGAGCATTTTAAGTCAATGTCAGCTGATTGCATTTAAATTTCCGTTGAAACTTTTGAAGTTTTTTTAAAAAATATTTTTAGCCCCCTGATTTTTCGGGTCAGTTTTGAAGGAGGTGTGACAAAAACATTAAATAAAATATGTACCTGCCTAAAATGATAATGGTATCATTTTATAGCAGGCAATGTTTAAAACAAGCATAAATATGAACACGGAAAGGGGATCCATCGCCAAATCGCGATAAAGTTCGCTAAAACTAGCGAAAAATGTCGCTAATTTCTCAGCCTGCACAAAAATTACCTAGAATTGCTAATTTTTTTCGCTGGTTTGGAAGCCGATGAAATTCTACTAAACCAGTGAAAAAAAACACTGGTTTGGTGAAAAATGTCGCTGTTTGGGGGATCAGTTTTGCTAGAATCAGAAATTTTTCTCGCTGGTTTGGAAAAAGCGGCAGGGCACCAAAATCAACCAGTAGATTATTGTGCTGGTTTTGGGAAACAATTCAAGGAAGCAGAATTAAAAGAAAGTCCAGCCAGGTTGTACTTACTTGCCACAGCACAAACTGTTCCGTGGCCATGGTCAAGTTCCTCGCCTACGATTCTTGTTGCCACCTGCGACAATTTGTGCACTCATCTATGCAGCAGTACAAATACATCTCCAGGTTCACTGCACCGTATTTTTCTGCTGCGAGAACTTTATGGAAACGTGCTTCTTTTCATTGAAAAGAACCATCACCTGTTGAGTATGTATTTTAATGCTGAACACTTGATGCAGAACTTTTTCATACTTTTTTGTTTTGAAAAAACCCCTAAAGCAATTCGATTGCCACAAATCGCTTCCAAACGTGAACAATAACAAACATTTATGACGGCTGTCGGAAGGATGTGTATCAAACCAGCGAAAACTTTCGCTGGAAAAGAAACCGTTTCGGAAATAACAAACCAGCGAAACCAAGTTGCTGGATTTGATTTCGCGCAGCCACCTTTTTCGGCGAAAAATTTCGCTGGTTTAGAGAAAAATTTCGCTGATATCAGCAAAACCAACCCAGTAAAATTCGGTCGCTGGTTTGGCGATCGATCCCCTTTCCGTGAAAAAGTGACTAAAAAACATAAAAAAAACTATAAGAAAAACGTAATGATTGGAGGCGATAGAATAAGCCAATTACTATCAGGAACAAACAAAAACTTAACAAGATAAATTTAAATAAACAAATACAAAATTTTATGTTGAGAACAATCTTACGTGAATACAAAGAACAAAAAATTAGAGCAGATTTTACATATGTGTTTCGTTTACAGTTGATGAAAGCCATTAATAGATGACTGAAGACTACAGAGCGGATTAATTAATTCGAATGAAACTGCATTAGAATTAGCGAATCAAAATTCTCTGATTAGAACAACTGACAGCTATCAAGCACGAAAACACCTGCTCGGAAATCAACGAACGAAAAGGGTTGAAATGAAAACATTAGTAATACGATTGAATTATCCAGCATTCGAATTTTTCGAGATTCGAAGATGCGAAATTCAAATGATCAAATACGCTTTGTAATTTAACATGGAGTATACAATTTCTGTAATTTTAATATCAGTTAACCCTGCCTCAAGATATGACCACTTAAGTCATATTTATGTTTCTGACCTGATCACACCTATCAGTATGAAAACCAAGTCCAGTTCCAACATTCGACCCATTTTTATATAGGGAATCAATGTTCACTTGCTCTGTGTTTGCTTTATTCATTCTTTTATACCAATTGATCATAATCTATTATTGAAATAATTTCTTGATTCTAATATTTATTTACCTCATGTTTCTACAAATTGAAGCGAAAGGAAAGATACCTACAAACTTTGGTTAAAACAATGTTGGCTTACATTTCAAAAACATCATCCAAGCACATCCATTCAAAACTACAATCCAAAGTACTACAATTTGACATTCCTTCCAGAATCTTCCACTCTTTAATCTGGAGCATGCTCCAGCTGCAAATGACTTCTGCTCAGGGGCACAAGCTTTCACTTGAACAGCATCCCTTCCCTCCCGAAACCCGGCAGTATATCGATTTTAAGCCCCAAAAAAACCTTTCCTTCGCCATGCACGTTTCGCTTCCTAATGGTACCCTTGTTTCCCCGCTGGCATTGTTGAATTTAAATTTTTGGTTGAATTTAGCCTTCATGACTCCATAGGGACGTGGCGTTACATCGTGCTGCCATCTGGTTTTTTTAAGTGCAAGAGTGGAAAAGTGCTGAGTCATCGTCTAAAAATAGACGGCGTCCTATCTCGCCCAGCAAAATTAAGTCGATAAAGTAGTCGGTTTCGATGAGAAAAAGTGGAAAACGGGGTCTAAAAATAGCGACGCCATCCCCCTATTGAGGCACTGTGGATGTGATTATTGTAACAAATGTGGGGACGCATGATATTTCGATTTCAGACGTATATGGCGGGATGAATTCTGAAGGGAAAATTGAAAAAAAAATCTATTCTATCAAGCTCAAAGCCCGGGCTTAACGGACGGTGATTGATGATTCAAATCCATTCTTCAGTTTGGTTAAATTTGCGGTGAAAGTAGAAACCGCAAAAACCACGAGAAACGCATTTGTTCGAAATCCATTTTCGGCAGCATCAAACCAGCGACGATTTGGGAAGATTGCTTATCAGTTCCATAGTTATTTGCGAAAATTTAGTGACACCCAAGCTATAATGCCACCCAAGCTGAGTTGGACATCTTTTAAACTTAACTTCTCATTTCCTTTTTGTTAATTATTTGATGTATAGTAAGCCAAACTAAGCTCATCCTTATTTAAATTTTGAAAAAAAAACTCATCGATGTGCCACCTCAGCTCCAATGACAAAAGGTGAGCTAGTTTGAACAACACGATTTCTGTTCTGTCTTTTTTAACTTTCTTCGCCTTTCGTCACTTGCTATGGATCTTTCCAGCTTCTCCCGAACTCTCGGAGAGGTTAGCCGCTCATAAATATTAATTCCGCGGGCGCACAGAGCATCTGGCGCCATCACTTTTCGGTTCCATTAGCGATTCATATACAAAACCTCAACGAGGTTGGTTGGTTTTCCCTTGACTAACATTAGTGTTTCCGTTTTCTTTCTTCTTCTTGCGCTCTTTTTTTTTCTCTTCAAACAGGTGGTGTCGGCAACTACAATATGTAATCTGACGGCGGCGGCCGCGGCCGCGAATCAGAGTGACGGTTCCGGGGACGGAGGGGGAGGAGGCGGCGGGGGTGGCACCGCTGGCGGGGGTGTGGCCGGGGGACCCGATGATGGAGGCGACGACGACGACGTGGACGCGTTGTCACCCCTGTCGATGTCCTGTTTAGGTGGGTATGACGCGCGTGGTGGATGTAAGGCAAGAACGATATTTTTGGTGGTGGGAATCGTGGGATGAATTTTTGATTGAATGATTGCAGTAATCAGAGTCTAAAAAAATTATGAGTGAATTATTCTAAACAGGTACCAGGGCAATGAAGGCGGGTAGCTTTTGAAGCGACTCCGACACTATAAAAAAAACCCCGACTCTAACAACAATTCACGGAGATGTTGAAAATTTGCCAACTCCTTATCCGACTTAGCATAGCATTACGGGTCTGTACTACTAGTCAACTCCCTATCTGACTTCGGAAGATTTTGTGACTTCGATAAGGACTCCAACTTGGACAAAGACTCCGACTTCGTGTTTTAAAAATTTGCCGACTCCAACTCTAGCTCTCTGAAAAGACCCGACTCTACCGGCTACTAAAAATGAAGTTAAAGTATTTTATAGATCGCAAAAAAGTAGAAAGTTAAAGTATTTTTAAAATCGCTTTGTGTTTCACTTATAATGCAAACTTTTCTTCTCACCCGTTTTTGCAGGCGTGTTCCTGTCGATTGTGATATTTCTCTCGGTAGCGGGAAACATTCTAGTATGCATAGCAATCTACACCGAGCGGAGCCTGCGGCGGATCGGGAACCTATTTCTGGCGTCGCTGGCCATCGCCGACCTGTTCGTCGCGTCCCTGGTGATGACGTTCGCCGGTGTCAATGATTTATTGGGTAAGTTTGCTCTCGCTAATGAAAATAGTCACCGTGGTGGCCATCCATCACGGGCATGGCCAAAGCTCGTCCCAGAAATTACGCTCTGGATGAATACACCGAATGATTAAAAAGCACAACTTTGGTGGCAAAAAGTTCCTCCTGCTAATGCAAAGCCATTTAAATGGCAGTTTTGAACAGGTTTCCCCAAAACCCCCAAAGGCGGATGATGTCCATCAAGACTTGGCTCAACGCCGGGCCGGTAATCGACTTTTCCCCGTGCCCGTCGGCCATGTTGCCACTAATAGCTAACCTTCCCACCCTAACCCTTCCCACCATGATTCCCTAATGGCCAGCGCGTCACTCCGGGTAAACGATCAAATTACGAAACTGCAATCTACTTGAAGGTTTACCCAGCAAAGTCGATGAACTGCGCTGCTGTTACAACTTGCACCTGGTGATGGTACAAAACTAGGCCAAAGAGAGGGGGAGACAGGGCCTCCAAAGTGCACCGAGGGCCTCCGGCACAGTCAATGTTCAAATTTACCATATGGCACAAGCCGTGCTCTGAAATGAATACTAGCCAGGGCCGACCGAACGCTGCCGTTCGTTAGTTTATGAAAAGCAATTTTGGCAGGGTTTCGATGCCCTTGAACCGGGATGTTGGCAAGAGGTTGCTCAATTGTTATAATGAACTTTACAAACACATATTTATAAAATATAACTAGGGGAAATTCTCGTATGTTTGGAAGGTTAAGCACTCGCTCCTAACTCTGATTTTCACTATTTAAACAACTAATTTTGCAGAACTTTTGATAGAAACTTGCTTGCTCACTTCTTATTGAGCTATTTATCACTCGATTTCAGTTGAAAACGCTTTTAGCTAGCTTTTATTGAATGTCAAAGTTATGACCTGCCAACATTCGAGGCTCGCTGAAATTAGATGCTGTTCCCCTAGTTACTTTTTGGGGTAAGTTAACTCGCTTTTATAATTCGAAATTTCACACAAAATATGGAATTGTGTATAATGACCATCTTGGGAAAATCACATATTGGAAATCATTTGCCTTTCTTAATAAAGAAAGGTATAGATTTTACTTTATGGCTGGACGTCATTTTCATCTTCGTAAATAAGACGATACAGCATGAATATTAATCGGAAAAATCGCCAAAAAATCACACTGCATTGATTTTCGACGCTTCGCCTTGTCAAGTTGAGCTTCGAATAGTGGTGCGAGAATGCTGGCGCATATATGTTTTGGCTCGACTTATACTCGTTTGTAGTAGCTTGTCTACCGATGTTTCCTTCAACATGTAAGATATCGTAGCTTTTCGGTTTCTTTTGCTCTGTCCGTTTTTTGCATAACTGTCCAATGTTTATGCAAAAACTTTTGTGACATAGGACATTCATCCGGGTACAAACAATTTGTTTCCCGTGTGCTCCTAAAATCGCCTTTAAGTAGGCTTCCTTTTGTCGTGATTTTGTAAGTTTATTTAACAGAGTTCATTGGATTCCAATAGGAGCTTTCGAAGCTTCTAAGCTTTATATCGTTTTCAAAGTTTTCAATGCTCGCGACACTTTTTTTGACCATATTAAATGTTAGGCTTGTTTAATTGTTTTATTATGGTAGCGTGGCTCTCCTCTCTAGCACACGAAATATCGGCAAAAGGAAATCAAATCATCATCTTGATTATCGGAACAAAGATTTCACTACCAAGAAATTCTCTACGAAATCGGTCAAAGATTTTTCGCACAACCTGGAAATTTCAGAAAAGTTGGCATTTCGTCAGCTATGTGCTATCTTGTGACAATGACCATTTAGTACTTTTCGAGAAAATCGATTTTTAAAGTATGATGATAAATATTTTCAAAACTATGAATGGTAGAGCCAAACTTTTTGAAGCAATCGGTTCGTATACTATCGCTTATCAAACGCTCCAAGTTTCAACTCATTTGGTTACACCAGTTAAAAGATACAGTAAATTATGTAATCAAAAATTTGAAAAGCACGTGTCAAAAGTGTGTTTCGAAAGTAAAATTGTACTACGTGTCACAAGTGTGCACAGAATTTCCATACAAACTAAAAAAGACTTAAATCAATGGTTTAACTGACTTAATCAGTATATTTTCAAAATCAAAAGATTGTATTGCCTTCAGAAAATGTGTATCAACATAAATTTGTAAAAAACAAGAAATTTTTTCCACATTTTCCAACACCATGTATGACGTGTCACAAGTGTGCACGATCATTGTGATGATAAATTTGTCTATGTCACAAGTGTGTATTGCGATATCCGGGAAACGGAAGCGAGTTTCCAAAATCGGGTTAAAGCATCTTGTAGTGTTTGTTAAGTATAACAAAACGGCATCATTAACACATTTTTGACCAAAATGGTCTATGTCACAAGATAGCATACAGTTGACGATTTGATGTCCTCTAAAACATATCAAAAAATGAAAAAATAAAAATAGTGTTTTTTTTTTTCAAATCAAGTTTTAGTGACAACAAGTTAAATAAAAAATCACCAATTTTTTTACCGTGTATCATTTTTTTCAGTGTAGTCCTTATCCATACCTACAACTTTGCCGAAGACACCAAATCGATCAAAAAATTCCTTCAAATGATACAGATTTTTAAATTTTCATACATCATTTTTGTATGGACAGCTGCCAAATGTGTATGGAAAATTATATGGACAAACCAATGATGCAAAATGGCTTCTTTGGGCATACCGAAAGCACCAAAAAAGTTTCAGTCGGATTTAAAAATACAAAAAAAAATCGATTGACCGAAATCTGAGAGAACTGCTCTACAACACTGGCAGGTGTAACGTCACTCATCAAAAAAATGGCCTGTCACTTTTTTAAGATGGAAAATGATTGTCAAAAAACCAAATAAACTAATTTAAGTGAAATACACAAGGAAATTTAAAAAAATCTTCAGCTGATCATTTGCCTGTTACGCCTCCTCTCTCTATAGCGGGTGAAGAAAGTTCGCAAGCGATTTTTTTTTTTGTGACTTGCCATCCCTGCTATTCAGCACACTAGATTCACGATCCAGAGGTTGCCGGTTCGAATCCCGTGGTGGGCACCCTAAAATTCTAAATGTCAATATGGATATTCGGTGCCGTCGCTCCGTGCCATACTCTCTTACACTCAGAGGCCTAGGGCGACGCAGTCCTTGCAGATAAAAGGAAGACACTAGTGGTTGATACTAGCAATAGTGGCTAACAACTATGAATTCAAATTCGTTATTTTCAATGAAAATAAGAAGGCTTGACTTGGTTGAAAATAAGGATGGTTTACAATTAGGGTGTTTTTAGAAATACAATTTTTCAGGATTAATTTTTGTCTTCTAGACAGTTGTTTGGCTTTCCAATCCAATTTCATCAAACATTTTTGGGAATAAGTAACAATTGAACTATTTGTTCATTTTGACTATAGACTACTGTAATGATTGAAAGTAAATGTATTCCATATTAATTCACGAGTCATAACGCACAAGTTTTAAATATGATGGGCCTCTAACTTATTTTGCACTTTAGAAACCTTCTACTTTGGGATTCGAACTCACGACAATGGAATCAAAATTCATGCTGACCAAAATTTTATTGAAATTAGGGGAATAATTGTTCAAAAATTATTTTGCAACGAATTATGATTATATTTTCTCGGTGAAAATAGATCTGCATTAAATTAGAAACCTTTTTTCATTTTCATTATATTTCTTTTTGACAAATACAATTCTTTTCAGCCAAAAGGGAATTGGGCTTTAACCAGACCGTGGTGTATAAGCTTCTATCAAAATTATTTGTAGACGACTAACCTTATATCAAAAAAATCATGAATAAAAAAATTCATACAAGTTTAAAACCTTTTTTTTCATAAAATTATTTTTATTAGGTCCTTTTCGGTACTGGGACCTGGTTAGGACCGAGTCGGCTATTGAAATTACATTTTTCTTAAAGCTAAGTGTAATTACAGAGGATCTTGTGTGTAAATGTGGGAGGGGAGCCGATTATCCGCGGCCTTCTCGGAGATAGTAGGGAAGGGATTGATGTTGGTTGGCACTTTGGCCTTTGTTTTTTCCTCAGCCGCAATTCGGTGCCCAGCTGCTACGGCGCTATCTTGTTCTGCTTCCGGTGCAAACCAAAGTTTACAAACTTATGAATAATAATTTCTGCTATTTTGTTGGGTTTTTTTTAATGCATTGGAAAATATTGAGTGTTTTGTGATATTTCAGTGGCAATAACACCCAAAAAAAATACATAAAATAAAAAAAAGATGGATAGATGTATTTTTCGGTTTTATGGATTGAAATAACGTAATTTATATTTTTTCAAATAAACAATTCTTCATATTTGGCCCCGCAAGCTCTTGAGAGCTTCAAATTTGACCCAAAAACTTTGGACATTCTTGGGCTAGAGATTGTCCAAGGACTTAGAAAAATGCCTAAACCTATTTTTTTACAGTGTGACTTAATTCTAGCAAATTTTCCAATATTTGTGTGTTAAAAGAATAATGGAACAATTTTAAATGAATCCATTTTATGGACTTTCTACCAATTATGAAATAACAATGATCTTGTGCAACCCCTGAGTAAACAGAAAATCATTTCAAGAACAACTGCAAATTATTTTAGACACTGGAACTGATGCCAAAATTCCCCCAGGATACTGCCGGAAAATCCCTACATTTCCCAACAATTCTCTTCGAGGCCCGTGCCCCCGTTCTGGGAAACAAAACGTCTCTGGTGTAGTACTTGCACAACATCCATTTTCATTTAGACGCATTTTCCCCCACTGGGAAACCCTCCGGAAATGGCTGTCGGCTGCCAATGCCCAAGGCGATTCTTCAGCATCACAGCACGCTGGCGGAGCTCCCGGTCATCAACACTTCTTGTCAATTTTCCGAGCACTTACTCAAACGAGCAAGCGCACACAGGCGACTACTGACGGCTGCTGTCAACTTCAATCACTTTCTGCAGCTGTTCTCCTCGGAATGGTCCAGATTGTATCCGAACCGACGGGAACATCTATTGGCACGCTTTTAAGCTTCTTAAATTTCGATGAGAGGCACTCTCCGACCTCTGCCCAAGCATCCGTAATTTGAGAGGTCCGTAATCGCTGGTAACAGATGCAATTTTGCTTTGAAGTGAGACGGTTGTTTTGAGATTGTTCCATAAAATTTGAATGCGATTTTTAAAATATTAAATCTCTAATTTTATTTCCACACGGAGTACGTTTTTGGGATCCTACCATTACACTTGGAAACTTAATTGTTGTTTGATTGTTTAATTGTTTAAGAGCGAGTTTTTCACCGATGTGAAACAGGTCGTATCGAGGTGCTCCGATTTGGATGAAACTTTCAGGATTTGTTTGTCTATACATGAGATGAACTCATGCCAAATATGAGCCCTCTACACCCAAAGGAAAAATATATCTCAAAATCTGCAACAGTGGATTTGCTGCAGAAAATGTCACATTTTATAACATTTTTTGCAGCAAGCCCGTAGATCATTTTTGCCCGCGTGTAAATATTTCAGCGATCTGCAGTTCTCACCAACACATATAAAGCTGGCCCGTCCCCGAGCAACAATCCAAAGAGAAGAATATGTTGGTGCTCTTTCACTGACATTTCAACAAGCGTCCATGGCGCTGTGGTAGCGTGTTGGATCAACATTCAAGAAGTTGGTGGTTCAATCCTCGTTCTGATAAGGTTTTTTTTTGTAAAATACAACCAAAAAGCTGTCGGTAATGTCGATAATTGTCGGTAACGGGCAAAAATGTCATACCCCTATATCGCAAAAAATGCATGAGGACAGTTTTCATGCAGATTCTGATATACTTCCATGCCGCTATGCATCAAAATCATGCGACCGCCGTTTGGGTGTACGACAAAGGGAAGTGGGGTAAAACGGGCATTGAAGTTTGAGGTCCAAAACACATGAAACATCTTAAAATTGCTCGCATTTCCGTAAAACTTCATCAATTCCAACTCTCTTAGATGCATTCGAATGGTCTTTTGAAGCACTTCAAAATGTGCCATAGACATCCAGGATTCACCCAAACGAAAAATATATCTCAAAATCTGCAACAGTGAATTTGCTGCAGAAAATGTTATATTTTATTACATTTTTTGCAGCAAGCCCATAGATCATTTTTGCCCGCGTGTAAACACGTCAGCGATCTGCAGTTCTCACCAACACATAGAATGCTGGCGCGTCCCCGAGCAACAATCTAGAGAGAACATTATGTTCGCGCTCTGTCCCTCACCATTCATCAAGCGTCCATGGCGCGGTGGTAGCGTGTCGGATCAGCAACCTAGAAGTTGATGGTTCAATCCTCGTTCTGTTAAGGTTTTTTTTTTTTCTGAAATACAATCAATCTGCCGTCGGTAATGTCGATAATTGTCGGTAACGGGCAAAAATGTCATACCCCTATATCGCAAAAAATGCATGAGGACAGTTTTCATGCAGATTCTGATATACTTTCATGCCGCCATGCATCAAAATCATGCGACCGCCGGTTGGGTGTTGGTTTGACTTTTTCTCATACAGTATGTAAAAAAAGTATTTACACCCCTTGGGCACTATGCACATATTGTGATGAAACATCTAAACAATTTAATGTTGACAGAAACCTAGTACTACGTTTTGTTCAGAAACTCATGCCAGACATTTTGCTACAAAAAACTCATGAAAAGATGATTTCTATAAAAAGTTATATAACAAATACTATTACGAAACTAAAAAAGGTGCAAAAAAAGTTTGTACACCTTTCGAAAAATTAACATAAACAATGTTATCTGTTGACAAATCACCATAAATCAAGTCTCCCAACTTCAAATAGGCATCCTTGACAGATTAAAAAAATAATTGGGATTGAATATAAAGTTTACTAACTACTTAGTATAAAAGTTTATATAACTCTGGAAATTCTATATAAAACTTATCTAAACTTAATTTTGCAAACTTTTAATTCAACTAAATGTCAATATATTACCATAAATTGCTAATAAACATTTTTGGAGTGGGTATAACAACCGTTTTGGGGTATTTATTTCGAAGATAGATTTTTCGTTGAATACCAACCCGGAATACGTCGTCGGAAAATTGTAGGCATCGAACCATTAAAATTCTTAAGTCAACCTATGTGGCATCGGAAGGGCATAAAATTTTTGCCGATCTTTTTGATACCCATTTTACATTAGTAGGTTTTTTAATATAAACCCACGATTTTAATTTATTTGACCATTTAGAATTAAAAAAATTCGGCAATTAGGATTCTGCCATTGAAGGCTATTTGCATTTGTCAGAGGCGCTGGAGCAGAAATCCCACGTTAGAGGAAGGCCATGCCCCGGGGGGCGTAGTGCCAATAGTTTCGCTTTTTTCGCCAAATCAAGTATTCCGAGAAAAACGCGTTTTAGTGTTTGTCACAAAATCTCCGTTAAGGCAATTTCCCATAAGAGTGGCATATTAGCCGTTTGGTTTTTCGCATCGGCAGCCAAATCTAAACATTATTTCTGTGAAATTCAAGGTTCAGAAGAAGCGTTGGAACATCCTCTACAACCTGGTGCTAATATCTCGTTTTTGCCAAAAGTGGATATTAGCCGTTTTTTCAATGGTGGGCAGATTTGACGTATTGATCATAGGGTAAATAAGATCTATTTCTTTTTTCAAAAATGTTTTATTTAATTATTTTTTAAATCAATATTACAACTCCGATACTTCTAACTTACGTGAAATTGTCCGAGGATTCCGAATATGACAAAATTGAGACCAAAAAGTGCCGTCTTCTTGGTCTACAGGGCAAAAACTAACGTTGTAAAATGTTTGTTCTAGAAAAATCGTAAAACTATGAGAAAAATTGCGATTGGCTAAAAAGTTAATACCGTAGGCTTGTAGTCCATGAAATTCCCTAACTTTTGACCTATGGGAGTATGGGTGTTCGAGGCTGTTGGCAAAAGTTATTAAGATTTTAAAAAAATCCATTTTTAACAGTAATTTGCAAAAGCTATGAGAAAAAGTCAAACCAATCCTGGATGTCTATGGCACATTTTGAAGTGCTTCAAAAGACCATTCGAATGCATCTAAGAGAGTTGGAATTGATGAAGTTTTACGGAAATGCGAGCAATTTTAAGATTTTTCATGTGTTTTGGACCTCAAACTTCAATGTCCGTTTTAACCCACTTCCCTTTGTCGTAGAGGGCTCATATTTGACATGATTTCATCTCATGTATAGACAAACAAACCCTGAAAGTTTCATCCGAATCGGAGCACCTCGATACGAGCTCTAGAACAAACCGAGCAGAATCTACAAATACTGCCTCTTAATTGTTTAATTGTTTAATTGTTTAATTGTTTAATTGTTTAATTGTTTAATTGTTTAATTGTTTAATTGTTTAATTGTTTAATTGTTTAATTGTTTAATTGTTTAATTGTTTAATTGTTTAATTGTTTAATTGTTTAATTGTTTAATTGTTTAATTGTTTAATTGTTTAATTGTTTAATTGTTTAATTGTTTAATTGTTTAATTGTTTAATTGTTTAATTGTTTAATTGTTTAATTGTTTAATTGTTTAATTGTTTAATTGTTTAATTGTTTAATTGTTTAATTGTTTAATTGTTTAATTGTTTAATTGTTTAATTGTTTAATTGTTTAATTGTTAAGTTGGTTGAGAATTTTGGAGGCTTAAAAATTTTGTCATTCAAAATTTGAAAAAAAAACTATTGTGAAATTGTGCTCCTTCCAATCATATTAATAACGAGCATTTAGAAGATTTAGAACTTTAGAAATGAAAAGAAAAGCCGTTTAACAATAAATTAACTAGAAAACCTTCAATATTTTGATAGCAAATTTACATTGAAAATTGATATTGTCAATCTCTCATTCCATGGAAAAATGGTATAAGATACAAACCTAACTCTCTACTGCCCATTTTTAAGAAAAAATTTATTTTTCCCGTGTTCTGGAGGTCATTTTGAGCATCTTTTGTTATACGAAAAACTTTACTTCTTTGTTTTATGTTTTTCTTGTTTTATTTTTACTATTCCATTTTCTGCTTTTTTCTTATTTAGTTTATCTTTGTTTTTGGTAATATTTGACCTATTCTACCACCTCCTTTCATTACGTTTTGCCTATCTAATTTTTCATGTTTTTACAGTCACTTTTTTCAATTTTTGCTTGTTTTTCACATTTTTTGCTATAGAATGGGACCATTATCATTTAAATTATAAAAAATGCGTAGAGCCATAGACTGGGACACTACAAAAATTACTGCTTACTTCTTTTGACTTAAGATGTATAAAATGTTAGTGGGAAACACAGTCAAAGTTGACACCTAAAAAATTAAATTTAAAAAAAACATTGGCAAAGGTCAAAAATTGGTTGAATAATGGATTTTTGACGATTTTTCAGATCGAAGACCGTCTAAAGGCGAGGTTGGGTTATAGAAGGTTAAAAATCAAGTGTTTTAACAATAAACTATTTTTGATCTCAAATCACAAGTTTAAATCAGTCCTCACAAGCAGAAGGTTCAGGGATCAAATCCCGGTCGGTACCTTTGAAATTTGGAATCAGGAATTGGAACAAAAACGAAACTTAATCAGGTGGGATTCGAACTCACACCTCTGGATTGATGGTCTGGGACTCTAACCAGTCGGCCATCTGAAGGTTATAAAAACATGTTGTGTATTCTTCTCATATTAAATACGCTCTGATCCCTGATTTGCCTGAAGGGATTGGGAGTCTTAAGATAGATCAAGGATCCATCTGGTGCTTGCTTCTATGTTAAGGCGGGGCCGAACAATGCCCAACGACCTCGGAATTGGGCCGCTAGGATCTCTGCCATTCTGAAATGGGTCGTTGGAAGCAGCGCGAGGGCTATCACCACCTAATACCCGGGACTGAGATAAGTTGTATCAGCATTCAGCATATACAAAGTCTGATACAAATTATACTTTCCCATAATTTCGCTACCGGTTAGCCGGTATTGGATTGGACCACACACACACACAAATCCCAAGTTTAAATCAGTTTTCAAAACAAATTTCCAAATTAAAAATGTTATGTTTTGTTTTGTTTTTTTTACTATCTATTTCTAGGCTACTGGATCTTCGGGGCCCAGTTCTGCGACACGTGGGTGGCGTTCGACGTGATGTGTTCAACCGCTTCCATCCTGAACCTGTGCGCCATCTCGCTGGACCGGTACATCCACATCAAGGATCCGCTCAGGTAAGCAGGGGGATTCATTCGAGGTCCATTGCTATGAAACCCAAAAAAATATGAAGAAGATTTCATCACGATTATTAATCTTCGTCCGCTGTCAGAACAGTATGGCAAGCCCTGCCGGCAGCACGTGGAATTTGCCACGTGGTGAAATGGAGGAAGCGGGAAAGAAAAGGTTGACGGGGCATGGAATGCAAAGTACGGACGGCTTCATCCCACCGGAACCTGCTCCGAGGTGTTGACCGGGAACGTAAACGATGCGATATGGTTGACAGGTTTTTTTCATATTTTTTGTTTTACTCGAAAACATACCTTTAGACTGACGTTATCATGGGTAAAAGGGACCAAAAATAAAACTGGGAAAAGATAATAAATTCTAGGCATATTTTACCTCTGACAGCTCTAAGAAAAATTAAAATTCGAAGAATTCATATTGCTGTCTTTTTAAAGATATTTTGTTGGGAAAGAAGCTTTAATTGATTCAAGTTCGAACACAAAAAAAAACATTCCGAGAAACAAACCAGCATCGTGTAGCAAACTTTTCCTTGTTGCACCACGTAAGACGAGCTTATGAATAAAAGAATTTAATTAGTGCTTTCCCTCGGTCAAGTGTGGAAACCAGTCCGACCAAGGGTACTTCAACAAGGAGTAAGAAAAAGAAACTTTCTTATTACCGATCGTTTGCTGGAATTTTAATGACGATTTTCTTTGCAGTCCAAACTTAACAGAACTTTGAAACTCAGACGTTCTCACCGGAAGCTTTACCGGCACTGGTCGTACTTTTTTAACGAGCCACGTGGCTTGGGAATCAAACATTCATACCGACAGTTGGTTTTATGTGAGCGCAATTTCTTCTTTCTGAGACTCTGGTTCAAATGCAATCCACTTCTATTTCAACAGTGAGGTTTGCTTCAAGTGCTATAATAAACATAAAAATGAATAGTAAAATATACATGATATGATTTGATTCACATCTTAACTTAAATACACTTTTAAATTTTTCTACCAAATTCGATAGTTAAAACAATAACTAAGTGTCCAAATACCAAATTCGATAGTTAAAACAATAACTAAGTGATAAGTTTGTCGCAAAAAAAACTGTATCGTCTGGCGATTTTTCGTCAATGCTTGGATATTTTGAAAACTAATGTTTTTTTTCAGTCATGGCATGTAATTTCAATTTTTGTATATTTTTAAATATTTTTTTGGGTTAAACATAAACTTTGAAAAATATTTGTAGAGACCTATGTATAAAATTATTTTTTGCAATTCCGTTGTGAAACTAGGTACCGTAAACCGGGGTGACTTTGATAGGATTTCAATTTGTTTTTAGAATATTTTCCAACAGGTAAGGTTTTTCTCAAGATTATTATTTTTAAAACATGTACTGGGGTAGACCACACAAAGTCCATGCACTATTTCGGAAAAAAAAAGTTTTTTCAATCATGTTTAGAAAAATAGTTACGTTAAAAATTCTTAAGTTTAATTCCGGGGTGACTTTGATAGTCATAGTTTTTCTTGTTAAAATCATGTTTAAGATGTTCAAACCTTATTTGTCTGCTAAATGTACCATCACTAAAGTAGCTGATGTAGTTTTAAGGAAAAAAAATCAATGTTTATATTTATTTAACTAAGTTTATAAGCTTTTTGGCAAAAAACATATAAATTTTAAATAAAATTGTTAAAAAGTCGGAATTTTGCCTGAAATTTGTTAAAACTAGTTTTGTTTGTAAAATTATCGATTTATATTGCATTTTATACTGAATTCGAAGCACGAATCACAAATTTTCACATTTTACATGGAATTTGTTCAACTAAAAATGCCTATAAATTTGAAGTTTTTTTTTAAACTGTGTTTCAAAAACAGATAATATTTATTATTTACAAACTTATTAAAACTTCTCCTAGTGGAAAATTGTCCAAAGAATCCGAAAATGCATTTCGTTTTCCGATTAAAAATCATGATCATTGAGAAAATCATGACACTTTGAGAAGTTTAAAATAATGAATTTCATCATCATTTTCTTAACTATAGTTAACTAACTTTTTAAAATTGTCAAAATTTTATGAAAAGTTCTTCTTGAGGTACTTTGAACACTTCTCTACCACGGTCAGTATGTTTCTCAACCATTCCTTACGTATTTTAATTGTACCCTTCATTTTGCGGAAAAATCGCAAACCTATCAAAGTCACCCCGGCTATCAAAGTCACCCCGTTTTACGGTACTTACTTTTCCTGTCATTCTTGAACGACAAAATAGTCTACTATTCTGTACCAAAAATAACAGAATCGAATAGCAACACTTTTCAAAACAAATGCTGAAAAGTTCTACCTTTCAGCACTCAAATGGGTGCTGAAAAGTTGAACTTTTTAGCACTTGTTTCAAAAAGTAACAATTTTCAACATTTTTTTGATTTAAACGATTTATTGACAAAATACATGAAAATTTTACATAAAATTTCACTCAGTGTGTGTTTTTTGGAATTGCAAAAAATGTTGTATGGAACTCGTTGCAAAACTTGATTTTTTCAGCACTCTTCGTATTTATCCAACTCGGTGAACCTCGTTGGATAAATGTACGACTCGTGCTGAAAAAATCCTCTTTTTGCAACTTGTTGCATAAACTACTATTATTGTTTGTTAACATTTTAATCCTACTGAACCCATTTTATCGTACATTAATGAAACTCTCTAGAAAGACTACAATTTTTTTGTATTTTTTAATTCGACAAACAAGAATGAAAATTCAATCCGAGAAACGTTGTATTAAAATTCAAAAACCTGTATCTTTTGAAGGAATTTTTTGATCGATTTGATGTCTTGGGCAAAGTAGGTAGGGATACGGACTACATTGAAAAAAAAATAATACACGGTAAAAAAAATGGTGATTTTTAATTTGACATTTGTCACTAAAACTTGATTTGCAAAAAAACACATTTTTTTATATATTTTAGAGGGCATAAAATGCCTAATTTTCAGGTTGAGCAAAAAACCTTTGACCGAGTTATGAATTTTTTAATCAATACTGATTTTTTTTCCAAAAATCGAAATATTGATCGCAAAAAATTTTCAACCTCATTTTTCGATGTTAAATCAAATTTGCAATCAAAAAGTACTTTAGTAAAATTTTGATAAGAGGCGCCGTATTCAAGTTAAAGCCATTTTAAAGGTGACGTTTTTAAATAGTCGCAATTTTTGATTTTTTGAAATAAGTGCACATGTTTGCTTACATTTGAAAACAATATTTTTGGAAAGCTGAGAAAATTCTCTATATTTTGCTTTTCAAATTCAATCTTTTCAAAAAAATTAAATCAAGACTAACATTTAAAAAAGCCAAATATTCAATATTATATTATTAAAATATTTTTTCGAAGAGATCGGAAAATTTCACGAATGTTTCATATTTTAGCATTGTAAATTGGACCACTAGTTGCTGAGATATCGACATCAGAAAATGGTGGGTTGTTTGGGTGAGACTTAGATAACATCAATTTTCCTATTTTTAAACACTTGCATGGCAATATCTCAGCAACTAAGGGTCGTATCAACAAAATTCAAATAAGCAAAATATAGAGAATTTTCTCAGCTTTTCAAAATATATTTTTCAAAAGTGGGCAAACATTTGCACTGATTTAAAAGAATGAAAAAAGCGACTATTTTGAAAAATGTTGCATGAAAATGGCTTTAACTTGAAAACGATGCACCTTATAAAAATTTCACTGAAGTACTTTTTGATTGCAAATTTGATTTAACATTGAAAAATGAAGTTGAAACAATTTTGCGACCAATATTTCGATTTTTTGAAAAAAAAATCAGTACTGATTAAAAAATTTATAACTTGGGCAAAGATTTTTTGCGCAACCTGGAAATTTCTGAAAAGTTGGCATTAAATTAAATTTTAATGTCTTCTAAAACATATCAAAAAATGAAAAAAAATAAAAATAGTGTTTTTTGCAAATCAAGTTTTAGTGACAAAAAGTTAAATAAAAAATCACCATTTTTTTTACCGTGTATTTTTTTTTTTTCACTGTAGTCCACATCCATACCTACAACTTTGTCAAAGACACCAAATCGATCAAAAAAATCCTTCAAAAGATACAGATTTTTCAATTTTCATACAACATGTTTGTATGGACAGCTGCCAAATTTATATGGAAAATTATATGGACAAACTAATGATGCAAAATGGCTTCTTTAGGCATACCGAAGGCACCAAAAAAGTTACAGTCAGATTTAAAAATACAAAAAAAAATCGAAGGACCGAAATCTGAGAGAACTGCTCATAAAAAAACTAAATAAGATATTTAAAAACAACAAAAATAATTAAAGAAAATATTGACCAGAGCCCAGACAAAAGTTGATGAAAGCATCTTTGGAAACATTTTCTGCGTTTTTTTCCTAGTTTTCATGAAATGAAGGCTTTCGATTGTAGTGTCCCTTGGTCACTATAAAAGTAGTACCACATCAAACATCTGTTGTGATCAATTTAGGTAGTAATTTCCTTTAAATTATAGCAGTCTGGTTCGATAAAGAATGTGTCTCAGAAATCGTCCTCTTTCACCACCGACAGTAGTCAGATACAGTCGGGTATTGTAATCGGTCCGGTTATCAATAGGGGGATAGCGTCGCTATTTTTAGACCACGTTTTCCACTTCTTCTCATCGAAACAGACTACTTTACCGACGTCATTTTGCTGGGCGAGATAGGCAATCAAACGTCAAAATTACTCCCCACTAGAGGGCGCTGAAACTTGGGGTGATGTTTTCATTATATCCTACAGCGAGTAAGTTGGTTTTAAATTTGATTTTTTTTTTATTTCATCATAAAATCAACATTAAAAGCCAATTATACAATTTTCAGGTAAGAAATAAATAGCTTAATTGATATAAACGAAAATATTTTTGTGATAACCGTTTTAACCAGTTAATTATCTGATTCAAAATAAGGGAATGTTTTAATCAACCAAAACTTAACTAATCAATTGAGAATGTAGATTATTCATGTGGACAAATATTTTTTTTAAAGTCACTTCTACCATAAAAGCAAAGCTCTGCTTGAAAAATGATAATTGAAATGATTTTCAAAATTAGCAATCTAACCTCTTTCTCGCGTTTTCAATCCGGGTCTCAGAATTTTCAATGAAAAAGGCAACTTAACAAAAAAATCAAAAAGTCAGTCGATAGAACTTTTTATTTCTTACCTCCTGTTAGTTTTTTTTATTCCATAAGATCAATTTTCTTATAAAAAACCTTCAAATAGTTTTCACTCGCCTTTGCGCTTATCGCGCAAAAACGTAAACGTAACCTTGCACCAAAGTTCTTCTACTCGAATGTAGTTTTTAGCTTTGGTTTTGGGGGCCTATAGGACGCCGTCTATTTTTAGACGATGACTCAGCACTTTTCCACTCTTGCACTTAAAAAAAACCAGATGGCAGCACGATGTAACGCCACGTCCCTATAAGGCTTTCTAGGCCCAGTGAAAAAATATAATTTAACTTAAAAATGACGAACTCCTCGTCACAGTGTCCTGATGCAAACAATGATCGAGCTGTAGCTGTCACAGCCCTGCGAAGTATGTTTGCTGACATATCGGGCAGTCAGTCAAAAAAACCAGCTAGAAGTCGCCTGACAAAAAATTTATGCTAGAAAGAGATAGGAAACCTGATGCAAACAAACGCAGGCGACCACTCCTGTTCAAATGTGGCATTTGATACTCCTCACAGTGATTTCCAATACCAATCCAATCCGGATCTTGTGAACCCAAAAACCACACATCCGAAAGTGAAACTTTGTAGCCCTAATCTGCTTTATCCTCACACTCACACACCCCAAGTCAAGACACTGAACTTTTCCCTTGTGGTGATGGGCGGTGATCTGAGGGAAAAGTGCTAAGAATCGAAAACTTTTGAGCTGTGTCAATTTGCCGACTGAAGGCGGATGAAAAACTATCGAACTCGCTGTCGGCGCATGTGAGAGTGTGAGGAAGAAAGTTTTAATTAATTCAATTGATTTTGCCAGCTGCAACTGCTGCACTAGAGGTGACACACATGATGATGATGATGATAAAGCAAAAGTTGAGCAGAGATAAAGCTTTTGATTGGATGATTTTCCCCCTCTGGGAAATACTTTCTGCTATTGCTGGAATCGATATCACGGTTGCATTGTCAGCCATTATAGTAAAGACAATAAGGATAGGTGACCTAGTTATTTTAAACTTTGAGTATGAAAAGACTCCATTGCATATAACTGGTAGATCTTTTCAAATGATTCTCACTATTGGCACGAGGCAATAAATATGTTTTAACCTCTAAAAGCTCCATTTTGATTGCATACTAATATTGTAGTTTCGTGGCACGTGTAACTTTACAACCACCAATTTATTTTTCAACGGATAATGTTTGCTGTAAACCATGCCAACGATCATTTGTACTGCAGTCATGATTCTAAAAAGGTTGCTGCTGGCAACTCTGCTTGCCAACTCTGTTGCCCAACGGGATGTCACTTTAACGAACTACCTCGTATCGGTGATCTGGAACTTAGCCGCGCGATATCCCGGCGTTCATCAATGCGTATTTTTCGGAACTCAGCGCGAAAGTTCCTTCGAAAACACTCTCGGCCAAGTGTTGCAGGATCCGCGACTCGATTTCGTGACCAGATCTGTCATCACTGTAGATTTTCAAGTAGAGTGGGCTGAAACTGTGCGATATCCGTTGGTTTTGCTAATTGAGGGTGAAAACATTAAGCAAAATCTTAGTAAATTTGTACGAATAATGATCGATGTGAAACCTAGCTCTAAAGTGGTGGTTTTGTTTACGGTATTTGGTGATTATTTGAAATATGCAAGATATCTACGCATTCTCGAAGAACATGAAGTGTTATTTATTGACGTGAGACTTCACCATACGATCATCTCTGACATGGGAAGCAAAACAACACTGAACTTACTGCCGAATCCTGACGATTTGTTTAGCAACAATCTTTCCAGGAGGTATAATCTTCGAGGAAAACCAGTCAAATACATGCACAGAACAAGCAATACATTCATTATGACAGTTTGGATTAGCGAAACTGCTGATTTCATGAACACGACAGTTGAACAAGTTTTCCATTCTTGCAAGTTATCAGTGGACAACATGTTTGATCCATGCTACTTTAAGGCTATGAAAGACGAAAAAGTTGACATTGATCTCACAGGTATAGTACTGGAAGTAAACGACAAGCTATTTGTAAGCTTTGAAATTTTGGAAACATCTATTATCACCGGAGATTTGATTGCTGTGCCAAGGTCTGCTCTCACCATGGTTCAACTATTCACAATGCCATTCAGCTGGCAAGTTTGGACCACTCTAGTGTTGATTCTAGTCACGGCTGAGATCACCCATCTGATATTTCCGTCCTGTATTGAAAACGACCCAATTCTGTTGGTTGTTTGTGGGTACGAAAGGCATGACTTACACCGAGCACGACAGCTCGAAAAGCTACTGCTGATGCCGTTGATTGTGCTGATGTTCTTCATGGCATCTGCCTACGAGACCAAACTGCTTTCAATGATGACCAGCAAACCTGCGGCACAAAACATCCGGACAGTGCAGGATTTGATCGACGCTGGAATCAAAATCAAGATCGATTTGCGAAACAATTTCTTTCCGATGAACTACTCAGTCATTCAAGGTGCCCTTGTGAACTCAACAGTTGATGTTTTCAACATGGACATGGTTCATGCTTACTTTCTCCAACGGTCAACTGCAGAAACTTTGGCCGGCCTGTACTACGATCCGAACCAGCGGATTCACCGGTACGCCATCCTAAATGAACCATTTATCGTGCAGCCAGTTTGTTTCATGCTCGGAAGGCGCAATCCATTGAAGGAGGTTTTTCGCCACACGCTAGATATTCTCATCGAGAGTGGACTTTATGCATACATCGAAAAATGCAGCATAAACCTTGAAAAAAGTTTGCTGGCACCGAAATATAACCATTCCCTGGAATATGAAGCAATGCTGTATTTTGCTGACTTTCAACCAGTGTGGATTTTGTTCGCGTTTGGTTGTGGAATAAGTTTTGTTGCTTACACGATTGAAGTTGCTTCTCGTGAAATTATGAGTAAATTTTCTGCGCAACAAAACGACAAGACAAAAAAACTTAAAAATAAGAATTTCAAACTATTTCTATTCAATCGACTGCCTTTCACTATAACCCCCCAAAAAGTGTCATGTCTAAGAAATAATTAATCACATGTAAACTCAAGCTTTTAACAAGAGATTCGACGAATGGATCGTGCATAAACCACGAGGCTTTAAATTAAAACTTTGACTTCTACTATTTCGAATTGATTGTTTTAATAAATGCCCTAAACAAACTAATATTTCATTTAAATTCATAACTCCGGTACCAGATTCTGCTCCATCTTAAGTTCAAGCGCAAAATATGCCTTTTTTTGATCCCACATCTTAGGGTTTGTTTTCAATAGTCCAATAAACAAAATTTAAATGTTTTGCGTTTTGCGAAATTTATATTACAAAAGTTGGTTAAAACCTGAAAATAAAAAAAAAAACATTCAGGAACTTAATATTTAAGTGATAAAAGTGCAATAAAAATAGTAGTTTATGCAACAAGTTCGTACATTTATCCAACGAGGTTCACCGAGTTGGATAAACACGACGAGTGCTGAAAAAATCAAGTTTTGCAACGAGTTCCATACAACATTTTTTGCAATAAGCATAAGCATAAGCATAGGTGCCCACCCGCAGTTGTTACTCCGTTATTGACCAGGACCTCCTGAAGTTACATCCACGAGCCGTGGAAGATGAGTGGGAGCTATCTTTCCTCGCTTCGCAACTTCTCAAAGGCCCCTATCATGCTGATCAATACCGGCGCCGGCCACGACCAGTGATAGGGTCACGGGGAAGTGGATGGGAATGTTAGTCCGATACTTGAGTGATAGAGACCGCCCAATCGACTGCATCTCCGACAAAGTATCACATGAGTTTTGAGGAGGTTAGTAGATGGGTATGAGGTCAGGATTCACGAGTGGCAGTGATGTGACCATGAGCATTTTGTTTATCGGTTGAAATTATAAATCTTAGGCAGCCGGCTGCGGAAAGATAGATAATTGATTATTTAAAAAGTTTTTTTAATCGAACGCGTGCCAGCCGAGCAGTAGTGCTATGGGCTGGACTTATCAGTATATTTTGACTATTTTTACAATTTAGATAACGCGAGCAAATTTCAAAAATAGTAAATAAATGACGCTTTACTCTTCATAACATCGATAGTTTGATGTGTTTATACTGAATCTGCCAGTTAGAATATTTTTTACGATCATTTACGACGAAAATTATCACGAAAAAACAGGACTGCGCGTCCCCAGAAGCACCGCACTTATGATGGCAATGTTTAATTATTATGACCAATCACCCCATGCACACAAATAGCGACACAAAAGAGACGAAAATTATCACGAAAAAACAGGACTGCGCGTCCCCAGAAGCACCGCACTTATCTCCATACAACATTTTTTGCAATTCCGAAAAACACCAATTGATGGAAATTTTAAGTCAAATTTTCATGTATTTTGTCAATAAACCGTTTAAATCAAAATAATTTTGAAAAGTGTTACTTTTCGAAACAAGTGCTGAAAAGTTCAACTTTTCAGCACTTATTTCAGTGCTGAAAAGTAGAACTTTTCAGCATTTATTTTGAAAAGTATTGGTATTCGATTCTTTTATTTTTGGTACAGAAAAGTAGGCTATTTCGTCGTTCAAGAATGACAGGAAAAGTAAGTAGTTTCACGACGGAATTGCAAAAATCTTTTTTTTGCAATTCCGTCGTATACTTTTCTGTACCAAAATAACGGAATCGATTAGCAACACTTTTCAAAATAAATGCTGAAAAGTTCTACTTTCAGCACTGAATGGGTGCTGAAAAGTGGAACTTTTCAGCACTTGTTTCGAAAAGTAACACTTTCAACGTTTTGATTTAAAGATTTATTGACAAAATACATGAAAATTCAACTTAAAATTTCACTCAATGTGTGTTTTTCTAAATTGCAAAAAATGTTGTATGGAACTCGTTGCATAACTTGATTTTTTCAGCACTCGTCGTATTTATCCAACTCGGTGAACCTCGTTGGATAAATGTACGACTCGTGCTGAAAAAATCCTCTTTTTGCAACTTGTTGCATAAACTACTATTTTGCAATTCCGTCGCGAAACTACTTACTTTTCCTGTCATTCTTGAACGACGAAATAGCCTACTTTTCTGTACCAAAAATAACAGAATCGAATAGCAACACTTTTCGAAATAAATACTGAAAAGTCCTACTTTTCAGCACTGAAATGGGTGCTGAAAAGTTGAACTTTTCAGCACTTGTTTCGAAAAGTAACACTTTTCAACATTTTTTTGATTTAAACGATTTATTGACAAAATACATGACAATTCGACTTAAAATTTCACTCAATGGGTGTTTTTCGAAATTGCAAAAAATGTTGTATGGAACTCGTTGCAAAACTTGATTTTTTCAGCACTCGTCGTATTTATCCAACTCAGTGAACCTCGTTGGATAAATGTACGACTCGTGCTGAAAAAATCCTCTTTTTGCAACTTGTTGCATAAACTACTATTTGCCACTAGAAAGGAAGGCCCTTCTCAAGAAACAAATTTTTGAATTAGTAAGTTCCTATTTCTTATTACCAGTCCATATATGGAAATACTAATGATGCATAATAATTCTTTTGGTATGAAGAAGGCACGGACAATATTTCATCAAAATCAACAAAAATAAAGAAAGTTGATTTGCGAAAATATAAAGGGTTTCTCCAAAATTATTTAATTTCAATATACGATGATTTGGCGCCAATTGTTGTCAAACAAAAGGGATACTTTTAAGTTTAAAATTCTCTTTACACAGAGCTTACTCCTACTGCCAAACCTTTGTTTTAATAATAAGTGTGAGTCCCGCGTAACAAGTGACAGTTCATCACTTTTTTATTTGACTTTGTCAAACCAACGAAGTACAAACTAAAAAGTGTCAAACGAAACAGTGATCATCCACCGGGGGTTGAGTGCACTAATGCTCTCTGACCTGAAACTTTGCCTTGAAAAAGAAGTACACGATTCGGATCAAAAGAATAAATTTTCTGCCGAAAAAAGGAACAGGATAACTAATCCTTGAAAAACTGCATCTCAAATAACTCGTAAGTTAACTCACACTGAAGGCACCATAAATTTAAAGAAAATGTCTTGTTCATAAATATACATCATGCCTTTACCATTCCTTTCTCTCTCTTGGAACTACCCTAAACATGGGAAAATCTTTCAACTTATGATAATATACCACCGCAAACTTTTTCCCCAGCTTCACACACTATCTTTTCAACTGCACTTGGCTGCAAAATCTGTAACAAGTTGTACCGAGCTTTTTGGGCAAACATCTTTTTTTTGCGAGTATAATATTTTCGGTTTTTGATGGAATACTTTGCGGCAAGATTTAAAGTTTATTGCAAACAGAGACGTGCGCATTATGCTGACATTTGAGGAGAACATGTACTCAAGTTTGCATCTGAAGGCATCAAAGATAGCTCAACTTTAGCGCATGGAGCATTTCGGAAAACGGATTTGTTATCCTTGCTGCTTTTGCCAGAAAGAGCACTCAACTCATTCACGATAGTTATACAAATAAACGCTGGCCAATGTTTGTGGAAAACACGTCTACGACACGATGAAACGGATTTTGTTTGCTCAGCTGTAAACTCGCACGCTTCCGCGATTTGTGTGCTATCCTCAATCATACACAATTTCGACCAGCACCAATGATTTCGATCGATTTTGCGGTTTGGCAAATTATAGCCGCATAAAAGGTGCGTTGGAAATGCACACTTATTTTCCGCAAAATTTTGGACCTTTCCAAAATTACAGCCTCGTGAATGTTTGAAAGCTGCATTCAATTCAGTTCAATGCCTCAACTCCAAATAACGATAATTACGAACACCATGTCGATCGATGAAAGTGACACACACAGTAGTAGTTGTCATTTGTTCGGGTTAAAATTGTAAGCTTTCAACTGTAGACACTCTTCACTGTACGGAAATTATTTTAGTATTTTTTTTTTTTTGGAAATTAAATTAATCTTTATTGAACATTCTTATAATAATTACATTTCATTTACATTTTAAATGGTATGGCTAAATGGTCTTTATCTTTGTTGTATTTTTTGTTTTATTATTATTTGTTCACATTCATTTATTTATTCCATTTTTTTTACATTTTTGCATTTAATCGAACACATTTGGGTAAAAAAGAAAAAATCACTTTAACAACTAATCCTAACTTAAAACTAAAATAAAAATTCCTTGAAATATTCAAGATCATTAAAACGAGTAAGCTACGAACTGTATTTCAAGATAAATTCTCCAAGCGTTCTTACTTGTTCCGCACGAGTTTTGCACTCACGCAGTGTTGTTGTCAT
The DNA here is from genome assembly GCF_015732765.1 of Culex quinquefasciatus. Lineage (NCBI taxonomy): Eukaryota > Metazoa > Arthropoda > Insecta > Diptera > Culicidae > Culex > Culex quinquefasciatus. The sequence continues at coordinate 25,311,938 of NC_051861.1, read as the reverse complement.
CTCGATGAAAATGTTCAGAAGTTGTTGTGGTGAAAACAGGTCACTACTGCCTTCACCCGTTGATGTTGGTTGGTTTTCCCTCGGTTGCTGACTGAAGCCTGGAGGTGTTGTATTCTCTGCAACTTTTTGCCGCTGATTCAACGGCTGCAGATTTGGAACCACTCGAGCAGATCCCGATCCAGGTGACGCCAAAGCAGGAAAATCCACGTCCGTGAATGCTGGTGGTGTTTTGCGACGATTTGGTTGGTGCCTCGTCGTCGCTTGCTGCCGAATTTTCACAAACTCAGCACGTTTTGGGCTGCTCCGATTCTTGGTCGAATGGTCGCCACCGCAACTGAAGCATTTGGCCTCGATGTTCTCGTTGATTGTGTTGCATACTTGAGTTTTGTGCTCACCTCCGCAGGTTGCACAACGACTCTTGATGAAACAGTTCCTTCCACCATGCCCAAACTGCAAACAGTTCGAACACTGTGTCACGTCACGGTGCACTGGACGATAACGTTCCCAAGTCACGATGATGTTGAAAATTGTCCGAACTGCTTTCAGCTCAGACGGCGTTGTCGATCCTTTCTCGAGATGAACCAGGTTGATCACGATACTTAATGTCCTTGTTGTGTCTCGTCATCTTGAAGACTTCGATCACGTTTTTTGAGCTCTTCTTTCAGCACACTCACATCCATGTCGTACAGGCCTCGGAGAACCTGTTTCATGGGGCGTTTACCTGGATCTTCATGGCTGTAGTATTCAATCTTTGTGTTGTTCAAGAAATCCCGAACGTAGTTGTAATCCTTTCTGGTAGGTAGCAGAATTTTGAGTCCATCAGCACACAAGCGAATGGAAGCTCGTGAAGCACCAGATTTGATAAATCCGGTCAGCCACTTTCGCACCGAATCCGATGACGATGTTTTCACAAAAATGGGTGGCAATTTTTCCCGTCGTGCAAATTCTTCTTTCTCGCTCACGTCCACAGGGAGGGTAGCGAACTGGTTTCCAGACGAATTTTGAGCGTCCTTACTCAAACTGCCTGGCTTTGCAGGTAGCGCTTCGGCATTCTTTAGCTTCTTCAAATCTGCCGATCCTGCTGGTGAGGACCGCATTTTTTTTCTTGCCGTGAGGCATTTTTGCACTTTTTAGCACTTTTCAGGAGCTAATATCGAGGAGTACCTCTCTCGTTGTTGGTTCCCAAAGGAATGAAATTATGGTATCTAGTTTACCACTCAACACTAACATATAAAAATCTGTCCAAAACATTGTTAAAAGTATACTACTACTGAACGGTTGAAATTCCCTTTTATATTAGGTGATAATAAGTAGGCAATTACATTACTATAGAATAACGATAATATATATTCTAAAATCCAATGGATCTAACTATCGATTTAAGACAATCAAACTTCAAAAACAAACTGATTTCGATAATAACTGGAAACTCACTTAACCTCATCTTCCCCTAAACTAACCACCGCGTCTCTCTGACTATACCCAGCGTTATCGCGATGTGGTCGGACAGCGTCGGTTCCATAGTCTTCACCAATGCCGATGGTTGTGTCATTGCGACTGGCGAGTTCTTGGAATGGAATCGAACAGTTTCCGGCCACAAATGATGATGGTATGTGACGGAGAACGTTTCCAACATTTTCCGGCACTCTCACAGGCACCTTCGGCACCCACTGGTGGCCTCTCCCCCATCAGGAGATAATTATCATAACCATCACCATCATCAACGGTGTTGCGGCTTCATTTCGACCAGGCCAGGTGAAAACGGAATCCTCCCCTTAATGGAAGGATTTATGCGAATTGTCACCCCGTGGAGGACGACGACTTTAACGATCCGTACGTGACAGTGGCGGAAGCTCGTTAAAAAGTACTCAAAACTTTAGTATCGAGCGAACACAAAACACTTAATGTGGGGCACCTTTAACGTACGGGTACGGGTAAACACTTAATACCTAATATTGAGGCAACTTAGCGCCACAAGAGCAATAAATGCGATTTCCCACCGGATATCTACTTCACGTACTTTTAACGTGCAAGTTGAACAGGATGAAAAAAAAGGTACAGCAAGTGCTTCCGCCGTGGCTGCTACCGGTAATCGACGGTAACAGAGTTGGTAACAAGCGTGAAGATGAAGAATGTACGGCGTGTGGCGCAAGAAGCATCGTGGTGGATGCTGTTGCTGGTCCCAGGTTGCTGGCGTATCTGACCTGATATTGAATTTTAGAGGGGTGCAATGAAACTTTGGTCTGAAGAATACATGGATATACGAGCTTTAATGCAGCACGCCAAGTACTAAACAGTTACTTTGGATTAAACTGGTAGCAACTCTCAGAAATTATCTTTAATCTTGAAGTTTGATCACATTCTAACAAACATATATTATTTTGGCTAGTAAATAATCGACAGAAATAATCATAAATCACCTAATAAGAGGCCGCTATAGAATGACAAAAAAATGGATTTTATGAGGTTGGAAAAGTTATCCCACGGCCGGTTATCCCAGGAATAATTTATAGCACTATGGCGGCCATCTTGATTTTTTATGGCATGTGGGATAACTTGTCATGGTTATCCCAGGAACAATTTTTAAGAGAGATTCCAAAACTAAAAAAAAAACGAACAATTAACATTAACTGGGAATGACTCTGGGCAAAACATGTTGCCCTACATTCCTGGAGCATGAATATGTGGATGTAAATGAAAAAAATATCCTGAAATATTTGCACATCATATAATTTAATTCACATATGAAATTACTCAAAAATCCTTCTGGGATGGGACTCTTGGTCATTTCCTGGACATGATTCTGGGCAAAACTTGTTGCCCTACTTTCCTGGAGCATAAAAATACAACTTGGCATAAGGCCATCCCGGGCAGACGGTAATAACAAAATTAATAATATTTCAATAACAAATCCTGTTAAAATAACAAAATGTGTTATTATTTTAACCTGTGTTCAACTTCAAGAAGAAAAAATAATAACAGTTTCTGATAAAATAACAATATTTGGTATTGAAGTGATATTAAATTGAAAATGTTTAATAACACGCTAATAAGAGGAAATGTTATACATTTCAAAAACTCTCCTAATAACAAAATTTGTTATTCGTTCGGTATACTGACTTAGAATTAAAATTACCATAAATCGCACAAATGGAAAAGTTTCTAAGTGTCCATAACACAATCTGTTATTATTTTTTCTTTTGTTAAATATGTTTAGATCTTTGGGATAATTTTGTCTAATTTCGTCGGGGTCATTATTTTGGCCATGAAATGGGGTCCTTAAGCTAAAATTATTTTAAAAATTTGAAATTTTGGAAGCTAATTTTTTTAATTATTTGATATACTCCCTAGGGACTTTGCTAAAATTGGCTAGAACTATGGGATAATTATGACCAATTTCGTCGGGGTCATTATTTTGGCCATGAAATGGGGTCCTTAAGCTAAATTATTCTGAAAAGTTGAAATTTTGAAAGTTGATTTTTTTTATTATTTGATATACCCCCTAAGGGACTTTGCTAAAATTGGCTAGAACTATGGGATAATTTTGACCAATTTCGTCAGGGTCATTATTTTGGCCATGAAATGGGGTACTTAAGCTAAAATTATTCTAAAAAGTTGAAATTTGGAGAGTTGTTGTTTTAATTATTTGATATACCATCTAAGGGAGCGTTCTTTTATTACGTAACGCAGTAGGGGGGAGGGGGGGTCGGAGGCCGTGTTACGCTCCATACAAAATTTTTAAAATTTGTATGGAAATTTTGTTACGAGGGGAGGGGTCTAAAAGTCCGATTTTTCGCGTTATGTAATAAAAGAACGCTCCCTAAGGGATTTTACTAAAATTGGCTACAACTATGGGATAATTTTGACCAATTTCATCGGGGTCATTTATTTCAAGCTTTCAAGGTTTCAAGCTAAAATTATTCTGAAAAGTTGAAATTTTGAAAGTTGATTTTTTAAATTATTTGATATACCCCCTAAAGGACTTTGTATAAAATGGCTAGAACTATGGGTAAGGCTACCAACTCTTGCTGAGCAAAAATCCGTACACTTTGCCGATATGACACCATGGTGTAACAAAAACTGTCAATGAATTATTTAGATAAATTAAATTTAATAAATTTGAGAATTGAAAATATAAAACTATGTCGTTTTTACAGCTAATAATTTCACAACATGCTACCAGAGTGCTTATGACTTGCACGTTTAAAAGTATTCATAAAATAAACCGTGATTTGAATCAAATCATTATGTTCTTCATATTTTTTTTTGTTAAACGTTTAAAAGTTTGCGAAATGTCAAGTTTGCTTTTACGAATAATACGTTCTTAGTGTTTTCACGAACACTTTTCCGGAGATTTTTTTTATTGAAAAGGTCCTTTAACATGTGAAACACAACAGTTTATAGGACCTTTAAAAAAAACTCTAGATTTGTTTATTCAATTGTTCAAATGTTTTCACAAGTTTTAGAAAGCCTTTGCAAATGGATAAATATATTTAGTAAGGAATTTCTAAAAGAACAATTCTAGAGTTTTTTTAAGGTCCTATCATCATATGAAAGACAATAGTTCAAAAACTCTAGAATTATTGATAATCAAGTTTGAATTGAGGAACCCCCGGAAAACTCTCCCTTTTTAAATCAAACTCACAGAAAAATAAAAATCTCTGGTTAACAAAAGCTTCTTCCAAATCAAAAAGCAATTCAATGATTAAAAAGTTGTTAAAATTCCGTACAAATCCGTATTATGCGTAAAATTCCCTACAAAAATTCCGGCCTGTTAAAAATCCGCGAAGAGGTTCGAAAATCCGTATGGTAAGGAAAAAATCCGTACAGTTGGTAGCCTTAACTATGGGGTAATTCTGACCAATTTCGTCGGGGTCATTATTTTGGCCATGAAATGGTGCCCTTAAGCTAAAATTATTCTGCAAAGTTGAAATTTTGAAAGTTGATTTTTTTAATTATTTGATATACCCCCTAAGGGATTTTACTAAAATTGGCTAGAACTATGGAATAATTTTGACCAATTTCATCGGGGTCATTTATTTCACCATGAAATGGGGTTTCAAGCTAAAATTAATCCGATAAAATTAACTTTTGAGAGTTATTTTTTTTTAAATTTTGTTATATTCCCTAACGGAATTGATTTATTTATTGAGAATTTTTGAAGTGTGAATAACAAAAACTGTTATTATTTTCACAGAGCCAGGAAGTCGGAGCTGACGTTGAAGTTCGAGCTGGAGTGAGACCTTGGAGACTGCATCAGATTCAGCAAATTTACAGCAACTTTTACTTGGAGTCGGAATCTCTGAAGTTGGGTATTTTTGGAGAGCTGAAGTCGGCGTTGGCGTCATATCCTGCATTCAGAGTCGAAGTTGTCTTCAAAGTATGGATTCAAAGTCGCTTGAAGGTACCCGACTCTGCAGCCCTGACTAGTACAGAGGAGTTATGGCAACTGCAGGTTTATTTGCAAATTACAAATAAACCAAAACAATAACTTTTTTTGTTATGGAGACATACCAGTTCAATAACATTTTTTGTTATTATGCTGCTCCACCTCTCCGCATAAAATAACAAATCTTGTTATTCCTTCATGATTCCTTCTGTGTTATTGGTTTGTTATTGCAATAACAACATAATAACAGTTTAAGTTATTCTTCGAACAAATCTTTGTTATTGATTTTTGTTATTTTAACAACTAATCCGATCATCCCAATAACATATTTCGATCTTCTCACAATAACAAAAACTGACCTTCCCAAGTTATTTCCGTCTGCTCGGGATGTGGATGAAAAAAATTCCAGAAATATTTGAACATCAATCATTTAATTCAAATATTAAATAAATTTAAAAATCTTTCTGGGATGGGATTCTGGGACATTAAAATATGTTATGTTTAAATATTTCTGGATTTTTTTTTCATCCACATGGCCTTATGCCAAGTTATATTTTTATGCTCCAGGAATGTAGGGCAACAAGTTTTGCCCAGAAACATGTCCAGGAAATGTCCCAGAGTCCCATTTAGAAGGATTTTCTAGTTATTTCATATTTGACAAAAAATATCTGATGTGCAAAAATTTCTGGATTTTTTTTTTCATTTTGATCCACATTTTCATGCTCCAGGGATGTAGAGCAACAAATTTTGCCCAGTAACATGCCCAGTTAATGTTAATTGTCCGTTTTTTATGTTTTGGAATCTCTCTTAAAAATTGTTCCTGGGATAACCATGACAACCCGAGCAGACGGAAATAACTTGGGAAGGTCAGTTTTTGATATTGTGAGAAGATCGAAATATGTTATTGGGATGATCGGATTAGTTGTTAAAATAACAAAAATCAATAACAAAGATTTGTTCGAAGAATAACTTAAACTGTTATTATGTTGTTATTGCAATAACAAACCAATAACACAGAAGGAATCATGAAGGAATAACAAGATTTGTTATTTTGTGCGGAGAGGTGGAGCAGCATAATAACAAAAAATGTTATTGCACTGGTATGTCTCCATAACAAAAAAAGTTATTGTTTTGGTTTATTTATAATTTGCAAATAAACCTGCAGTTGCCATAACTCCTCTGTACTAGTCAGGGCTGTAGAGTCGGGTACCTCCAAGCGACTTTGAATCCATACTTTGAAGACAACTCCGACACTGGATGCAGGATATGACGTCAACGACGACTTTAGCTCTCAAAATACCCGACTTCACAGATTCCGACTCCAAGTAAAAGTTGCTGAAAATTAGATGAATCCGATGCAGTCTCCGAGGTCACACTCCAGCTCGAACTTCAACGTCAGCTCCGACTTCCTGGCTCTGTGAAAATAATAACAGTTTTTGTTATTCACACTTCAAAAATTCTCAATAAATAAATCAATTCCGTTAGCGAATATAACAAAATAAAAAAAAAGAACTCTCAAAAGTTAATTTATCGGATTAATTTAAGCTTGAAACCCCATTTCATGGTGAAATAATGACCCCGATGAAATTGGTCAAAATTATTTCATAGTTCTAGCCAATTTTAGTAAAATCCCTTAGGGGGTATATCAAATAATTAAAAAAATCAACTTTCAGAATTTCAACTTTTAGAATAATTTTAGCTTAAGGACCCCATTTCATGGCCAAAATAATGACCCCGACGAAATTGGTCAAAATTATCCCATAGTTCTAACCATTTTAAACTAAGTCCTTTAGGGGATATATCAAATAATTAAAAAATCAACTTTCAAAATTTCAACTTTTAGAATAATTTTAGCTTAAGGACCCCATTTCATGGCCAAAATAATGACCCCGACGAAATTGGTCAAAATTATCCCATAGTTCTAGCCAATTTTAGTAAAATCCCTTAGGGGTATATCAAATAATTAAAAAATCAACTTTCAAAATTTCAACTTTTATAATAATTTTAGCTTAAGGACCCCATTTCATGGCCAAAATAATGACCCTGACGAAATTGGTCAAAATTATCCCATAGTTCTAACCATTTTAAATTAAGTCCTTTAGGGGGTATATCAAATAATTAAAAAAATCAACTTTCAAAATTTCAACTTTTTAGAATAATTTTAGCTTAAGGACCCCATTTCATGGCCAAAATAATGACCCTGACGAAATTGGTAAAAATTATCCCATAGTTCTAACCATTTTAAACTAAGTCCTTTAGGGGGTATATCAAATAATTAAAAAAATCAACTTTCAAAATTTCAACTTTTTAGAATAATTTTAGCTTAAGGACCCCATTTCATGACCAAAATAATGATCCCGATGAAATTGGTAAAAATTATCCCATAGTTCTAGCCAATTTTAACAAAGTCCCTTAGGGGGTATATCAAATAATTAAAAAAATCAACTTTCAAAATTTCAACTTTTTAGAATAATTTTAGCTTAAGGACCCCATTTCATGGCCAAAATAATGACCCTGACGAAATTGGTAAAAATTATCCCATAGTTCTAACCATTTTAAACTAAGTCCTTTAGGGGGTATATCAAATAATTAAAAAAATCAACTTTCAAAATTTCAACTTTTTAGAATAATTTTAGCTTAAGGACCCCATTTCATGGCCAAAATAATGACCCCGACGAAATTGGTCAAAATTATCCCATAGTTCTAACCATTTTAAACTAAGTCCTTTAGGGGGTATATCAAATAATTAAAAAAATCAACTTTCAAAATTTCAACTTTTTAGAATAATTTTAGCTTAAGGACCCCATTTCATGGCCAAAATAATGACCCCGACGAAATTGGTCAAAATTATCCCATAGTTCTAGCCAATTTTAGCAAAGTCCCTTAGGGGTATATCAAATAATTTAAAAATCAACTTCCAATATTTCAACTTTTTAGAATAATTTTAGCTTAAGGACCCCATTTCATGGCCAAAATATTGACCCCGACGAAATTAGACAAAATTATCCCAAAGATCTAAACATATTTAACAAAAGAAAAATAATAACAGATTGTGTTATGGACACTTAGAAACTTTTCCATTTGTGCGATTTGTGGTAATTTTATTTCTAAGTCAGTATACCGAACGAATAACAAATTTTGTTATTAGGAGAGTTTTTGAAATGTATAACATTTCCTCTTATTGGCGTGTTATTAAACATTTTCAATATAATATCACTTCAATACCAAATATTGTTATTTTATCAGAAACTGTTATTAATTTTTCTTCTTGAAGTTGAACTTCAGGTTAAAATAATAACACTGTTTGTTATTTTAACAGGATTTGTTATTGAAATATTATGAATTTTGTTATTACCGTCTGCCCGGGAAGTTATCCCACATGCCATAAAAAAATCAAGATGGCCGCCATAGTGCTATAAATTATTCCTGGGATAACCGGCCGTGGGAAAACTTTTCCCACCTTTTTATGGGGGTAATTCTCCGCCAACTTACAGAGCAGTTGCCCCGATCCCTCTTTGATTTGCGTGAAACTTTGTCCTTAAGGGTAACTTTTGTCCCTGAACACGAATCCGTGGTCCGTTTTTTGATATCTCGTGACGGTACGACCCCTTCCATTTTTGAACATACGAAAAAGAGGTGTTTTTTTCCATAAAATGCAGCCTGAAACGGTGATGAGATAGAAATTTGGTTCAAAAGGACTTTAATATTAAGACGCCCGATTGGATGGCGAATTAAAAAGAACTATCAACTTAAAAACAAGAAATGAGCAATAAAATCGATTGATTTAACTTCTAAAATAAAAAAATAAAAGGTCACAATCGCTTTCATCCCTGCATCGATCCATCGGTGGCAAACTTTCCCACCTGGATGGACACTGAACGATGCTCTTTCTGGTGACAAATCCACTTTTCCGTTGCGTTTCGCACACACCACCAGGCGAGGGTGAGTTTCATATTTCACACGGCGTAACACCATGCAAGCTGTTGCTTTGAAGTTCGCGTTTACCGTCATTCACTTCCGGTTGGAGGGGGCGGAGAAATTTAAAAAAAATGCTCGGAAGTGGATGGCAGGTGGATACGGCCAAGATCCGCCGTTTATCACAAACTTGGTAGCTTGAAAAGGAAAATTTGCACGGGTGGATGAAAATTAGGAAAAACAAGACACGCTGTAAATTTAGCACTTTGCGTAACCTGCTTTCATGAGTAGAAAAATAAGGAAAATTGAGTTCCTCATAATTATGAAACATCCCTGGCACTGACATGAAAAATGCTTCGATAAAATTGTATCAAAATAAAAAAAACAGGATTAAAAATCGCGAGAAATACAATTGAATCTTCCAAAAGTATTTTTTACAAATATTAGACAGTTTGTCACTTTTTAGCTTGACTTTGACCAACCAACGGGGTACAAACTAAAAAAGTGTCAAACGCAAAAGTGACCAATAGGATGCAACAAAAATGACTTTTTGCCGGGCATTCAGGGGTTTGTTCCGGTAGGCATACTGTTATGATCAAAAGAAAAAAAAAGTTATTTAGAAAATCCTCAAAAAAGAGGGCCGTGCCAAAAATAGATGGATGGTCCAATCAGCACCAAACTTGGGATTTCTGATTACTATTGATAGATGAACGTTCCCTCCAAGTTAGGTCCAAATAGGTGAGGGTCGAGTCCAAAAGTGTACTCAGTTGACCTGGAATGACCCATATACCAAAAGATGCGAAAGAATCTGGCCAACACGCCAGTGATGTTGAAAATAAACGCTTTAGTGGTCAAAGTGCCTCAAAATTGAAAAAAATCTTTTTTTACTGGTTAAATCCCATTTAAAATTGAAAGGCGGAGCACCCGCTCCTGTTACGTCCAATCAAGCTCATATTGGGGATTTGAGCTCAGTATGCCCACCGGAGCAAATCCCTGAATGCCCGCCAAAAAGTCATGTTTGTTACACTCTAGTGACCAACCACCGGGGTACAATCAAAAACAAATCAAATGACAGCTCCAAACTTGCAATCCCAATCAACTGTCAGCGCATCGGTACGTGCATCAAAGCACATCAAAAAACCAAACCAACTTCAATTATACAACAACAACAACAACAAAACTTCACCATTGTTTTGTCTGTGCAATCCCAATTGAAAAAAAAAGTCACAGTTTTTTCAAAGGCCACAACGCATTTCCTCGGTGGTCCTGTCTGGCACAGACATAGTGACATCCATTTTTCAAGTGCACGGTGGAAAACGAGAAAAATGAGAAACCCGTTTCGAAAGATGGGACAGGGACGCGAGGGGTCGCCCAATTGTTGTCTCGTCTCAAAGAGATACTACAAGAGCGAAAGTGCACATCGTGCAGGTTGGTAGCTCGGGAAAGTTTTCTCATTTTGCCCGAAAACTACGTGCTTTTCGATTTTGGTTGATGTTTTTTTTTTGCGGGGATTATACTGTTGCACAGGAAACGTTCAGGTGAAGCATTGTGGCTTAAGTTTTCCTCATTTCTTTCGCGTTATATCACGTTGGATGACTTGGTAGTTTTATCTGAATAACTTGTTCACATAAACCTATCATAAAATTAACTATGGCAAAATGTCAAATTTATTACTAATAAAAACCATGTTGTGGACACCTCGTAATGCTTCAATTTTCAAGGACATCGTGGTGAACAAAATGAACATTAAACTGCATTGTTTATGTGCTACTTGTGTTGCATGTTCGCGCCATCGTCGCCTACTCGGAATCCCCTCTCTGCTGAGAGCAGCTGTCTATGCGGGGTCGAGGGGATCCCCTTCCGCTGACTGATGACGGCTATTTTGTACCAGCAGAACCGTTTTTCAGAGCCTGCTCTTCTGGAGACGTGAGCATCAATAGAAAAGAACGTGAAAAAAGCGCGGCAAAACTTGTCTGGGACAGAGATGAGTGACTTGAAGCTTTGGTGGAAGCATCTGAGACGATGTTGAAAGCGACGGCCAACAACACGTCGTCTGCTGTGGCTTAAGAGCTTGCCGGGATGACCCTTGACCTGATGGTCTTGTTTTGAGATTTTACGAGAGGTATCGTGTTTCCAGCAGAGTGGAACAACTTGGAAAGTGACTATCGAGGTGATAAGTGTAGCTTTTTAAAGCAACAGCTTTTTTGTATTGAAAAATCTGTCAGTCTGACGAGAATGTTTTTTTTTTTATCTGTTCGGAGTGACAACATTATACAAAGTTTCACGGGTTTTGTTGGATATCTCTGAGCATGTCTCATTAGTGAATCAATAAAGATTGAACTGTGACTTCAGACAAATCAGCTACAAAAGGATTTACTCGAAAAAAAAAGAAAACATAATCGTGTTTGCAATGTGCTAAATTGAGTATTCACTTAAGCCTTCATGATTAAACCCAAGCTTCCCGACAAAAGCTTACACACTCTTACTTCAACTAGCTTAGAACCAGCAGAAATCCTGCAGCTCTCGTGTACTTTCAACAGTTGCGAAGAAGGGGCATCAAGATTTGTCGATGCTAATCCAATCAATCCGGAATCAATTGAGGGATTACTCGCTCCAATCCTGGCCGGCCTCTTTGGTCTTCCATACGGATCGACTTCGAAATCAGTTCCACAACCCGAGACCACAGAAGCCATCATCGTTGATAGTGCATATCGCTCAAGGCCCAGCACAAAAGTGTACACCTTCCAAGATTTCCTCCCGAAGGGGCTTCGTCGTCTGGATACCAGCCCGGAGGTGCTCTAGTGGATGCAAATGGGATCAACAGCTCTTCCTGCTGCTGCTGCTGCTGCATCCCAGGAGCTTAATTCCGATGCTGTTGAAATAGTCATGCCGGTGGAAGTCTGCTGCACAGCAAATCCGACAATATCCCTAGTCCCAAGGGGATTTACTGCTGGCTGCTGCAGATGTTGCAGGCAGAAGGCTAAATCGAATCCCGGTGTTTATCTTCAATTTTCATATTTCTACCTCTGCAGCCAAAGTGTTGTGTCTTGGACATCAAAAACCGAACATAGTTTGCCCAATTTCTTAGAGTGCAGGCATTTTGAGTAATTGCATTCGGTCGAGATTGCAGAGCAAGTAAGTCAAGATTGAAGAATCTTTTGTTCGAAAGTGCTCTGCTATGCAAAACTTCCAATGGTTGAAAAGTTAATACCATGAGCTTAAGGTGTACAACATGTTTTAGCAAAAAGGTATTGGTTATTTGAAATGATCATTTTTAACAGCTGTTTGCAAAAGCTATAAAAAAATAAACCATTCCAGGATTTTCAAAACACCTTTCACAGTAGTTTAAATAAGCTTTCAACAGCAACAAAGAGAATTGAATTTTGTCAAGTTTAACGAAAATACGAGTAATTTTTGGAATTTTAATCTTTTTGCACCTCGAATTGCAAGTTGCAACCCTTGGAGCAAATCGAGCAAATTCTCTTGAAAAAAGTAGCTCTTAACATTAAAATAAAAATAAATTCAAAACTCATCTAAAATTTTATATTGACCGGTGTAAATTTATTTGTAATCGTCTTTTGTTTTTTTTAGATATTTTCAAAGAAATTTTTCAAGCTTTCGGATCATGTCATATTAAAAAAGAAATATATTAATATAACTTTATTTAATTTGAATCACATTGTACTCCATTTAAAATCCAAAGCAAAACCAAGAACAAAAAAAAACATATTTTAATTTAATTTAAGCTATTTTAAAACTATCGTCCTTGTTTAGATTGAAGTGTAGATTATCACCAATTAATATGATTGAGCTAATTCTATGTTTTTAACCTTGAAAAACATAACAAATATAATGAAAACATAATTTATGACTGTTTCAAAAATTCAAAGAAATTTGGACGGCCTAATTATTTTAGGGACTTACTTCATCGAGCAATTTGACATTTTTGAAATTGATGTCACTAAACGCTTCAGTTTCGTCAAGTTATGGTGGATTTGAGTTACCTGAACACGCTTCAATCAATAGAATTAAACAAAATTATAAATGTCGGGTATAATTCGTATCAAACCATCTTAGGCAACCATGCGCACTCGCGTTTATCTAGAGGAGTAGCAAAAATAAGAAAGTGCGCATGGTTGCTTGACGTCATGATTCAAAATCCGGACATTTAGTAGCATATCATTTTTGTTATAGCTGACAAAATATCATGTAATAAGTTGGAAATGAAGAAATATCATCAGCATGTAGTAATAACAGTCAGTTTCAAGAGAATGCATGCAAAATACGTCTTTTCTAACAATTTTTCATCAGAATTTGAAAATTAAAATGACTTGTTGTGCTTGGAATCCCGGACACTGATAAAAGCTGATTCGAAATCCGGACACGTTTGCTTCGAATTCCGGACACACGTTTTTGCAAATGAATCGCACAAATTTGGACTGAAATGTTAGTGAATGGCATTCATTAGGTCTCAAATAAGCTGTTAACATCTAAACAATCGATATTTTATATAAAAATTTGCTTTAATTTAAGGCAATCAAAACCATAAATTTCTGCTTTGCCTTTCCCCCTATGAAATATTTCACGTGAAATGTTTCGCATTTTTGGTAATCTTATAATTTTATTTTATTTAATTGTTTTGACATTGAACGCTGTAGTTAATGTAAGAGAATTCAAGCAAAATATGTCTTTTCTGACAATTTTTCATCAGAATTTTAAAATTAAAATGATTTGGTGTGCTTCGAATTCCGGACACTGATAAAAGCTGATTCGAAATCCGGGCACTTTTGCTTCGAATTCCGGTCACTCGATTTTGCTTATGAATCACACAAATTTGTACTGAAATGTTAGTGAAGGGCATTCTTTAGGTCTCAAATAAGCTGTTAACATCAAAACAGACGATATTTTACATAAAAAATGCTAGAATTTAAGGAAATCAAAGCCATAAATTTCTGATTTGCCTTCCCGGTGCTTCGGACGCCTAAGAAATATCTCAGTGAAATGTTTCACATTTTTTGGTACACTTATAATTTTATTTTATTGTGTTGGCACTAATCGCAGCGTTCAAACAAACTTCAAATGGAAGTTTGTGTTTGAATTTATCAAATAATACAGTTTTGACAATCATATTGCGAACTCATATTCAAATAATTGATGAAACAAGATGAGGTGTCCGGGTTTCGAAGCGTCCGAGTATTCGAATCATGACGTAAGATTTTGCAAACCCCAAAAATAACAACAATCTGGTGAGAGTCACATCCAGATAACAAAGTACGCGCCCCAACCATCCCGGCTATCTGGCCGCTGTGAAATATGCTGGATTAACACTGACGTACCGTAGTTCCCCATACATTGTATACACCCTTACCAAAAATCATAACTTTTTGAGTTCCAAATCCCACTTTTCATACGATTTTTTCAGTTCAACCCATATAACCATTTTTATGGTTGTAGTACCTGAACTCAAAAAATCGTATGAAAAGTGGGATTTGGAACTCAAAAAATCATGATTTTTGGTAAGGGTGTACAGTTAATTCAGTATACGACGTACGGGAAACCTACTAGTACATCCGTGTTGAACCCGGTGACGGTGAGATATCCGAAAAAGTTGGGATGCGGACTTGGTATTCTGGATATGACTCTCATCAGATTGTTGTTAATTTTGGAGCATGCAAAATCTATTTTTTTTTCTTTTGTACATGCTTTTTGTGTACACGTTTTCTCATACAGTATTACATGATTTTGCTCACAAATCTTCCATAACTTGACAAAACTGAATCGTTTACTGGCATCATTTAAAAAATTGTCGAATGGTAGGTACACATTTTAACCTACAATATTGGAAAAACACAATATTGAAAAAAAAATCAAGGCACACATACAATTACCTGCCATCAAGTGATAAATTCTACAAATAGGATTACCGCCGTAACAAAAACGTTGTTCTAGGAAGCGCATGTCCATTTACTAATTTGTTCACCGATGCTTACACCATTCAACAATTTCCTACGTTTGTGAAAATGAAGCAATATAAATTCAAGATGCTTTCAAATAACGATGAAATCTCACCCATGGCCAGCCAATTCATACCCCTGCTCAGGAATCGCTTCATTAGTTCAAATCATCCCATGGTTGATCCTATATCGTCAGGGGATTTAGGGTTTCACTCTTCCAAGAAGCTCCCTGTTCGGACCAATCCAGTGTGTCAAAATACCAGTCACGTTTCCAAATCTCGTCTTATATCCGTATAATCAAGTGGAAGAAAGCTTTGCGTACCAAATGAACGGAGATTGTAAAACTCCATCAACGAGCAGAGCCCGTTACAGCCAAGTGTGAATCAAACACCCCCCCCCCCTCCCTTAAGCTTTCTGATTCATTATTTATGCAAATTGGGATAATTTCTTTCAATCAACCATTGTAGGAAGGGAGGCACGAAGCTTTTCCTAGGATTTTCACTGGGAGAATGGAAAAGCCTTTTGAGCTTTGAAAACGGGAAATCTGTGCTGTCTGTGTGTGTGTGTGTTGGCAGCGCCAAACGACGACAGCATCAGCCAGCAGCTAGAGTAAGCTGCTGATGGTGATGGGAAACTGGCTTAACGAGCCATCACTTGACGAGCCTTTGAAATGGTGCACAAACTGTCCCCCCGGGGGAGTGAGGTGCCATTGTTTGGGTGGAGCATACATGAGTTCATATGAAGCCCTGTTGTGTGTGAAAAAATGGGTTAAATTTTTTAAAGGTCGGAGGGAAAAAGTATAACAATCCTTTATCTTGATTCCTTAATCATAAAGACAGAGGTTATAAAACTAAATCTATATAATATATCTTATAAAACTAAATCATAAATCATTTTAAATATTTGATTGAAAAAAGTGTTTTAAAATTCATTTTACACCATTCCAGTTGATTTGCCATTATTAGTTTTCTGAATAAATATCTGGATATAATTATTAGGATGTAACAAAAATGACTTTTTGGCGAGCATTCAAGGGTTTGTCCGGTTGGCATACTGAGCCCAAATCTCAAATATGAGCATGATTTAACGTAACAGGAGCTGGCGCTTTGCATTTGAATTTTAAATGGGATTTAACCCGCAAAAAAAAAGATTGACCAGTGGATCTGGCCTACACGCTAGTGATGTTGAAAATAAACGCTTTAGTGGCCAAAATGCCTCAAAAAGTGACATTTTTAAAAAAATATTTTTTTTACGGGTTAAATCCCATTTCAAATTCAAATGCAAAGCGCCAGCTCCTGTTACGTCCAATCATGCTCATATTTGGGATTTGGGCTCAGTATGCCCACCGAAACAAACCCCTGAATGCCCGCCAAAAAGTCATTTTTTTTTACACTCTAATAATTATGTAAGCTGAAAAATGCATTTCAAATTGTTTTCAGGAGAACAGACGTAGTTCATTGAAAAAAATATTCGTGTTACCCCAGATTTTTCGGGCCGATTTTTACATAAGGGACCATCCATAAACCACGTGGACACTTTGGGGGGGAGGGGTAGGAGATTGTCCACGCTCCATGCAAAAAAGAAGTTTTTTTGTATGGACAATTGTCCAAGAGGGGGGGGGGGGGTTGAGATTTCCAAAAAAATGTCCACGTGGTTTGTGGAGGGTCCCTAAGTCGTAAATCTTTGAAACAAAATTCCCATGATTCATGGAGAGTATAGCGGCCGCACTTACAAAGTGGATTCATTGATTAGTTTTTCAACATAATGTTAACATGTTAAGGTTAATTTACATTTTTTGTACATAGTTACACAACTTTACAAAAAAGAAGACGAGAACCATGGTTTTAGGTTTGGACATAGCCTTTTCATTCCATGGCGAATTTTTGGGATGCAATCACTCCACTTTATAATTATGTTGCCCTGTTTACCACACTTCATCAAGAGTCAATTCCAGATCCCCACCAATAATGGGTTTAATTAACCCCCATTTTCGGGCAAACAAAAACTGGTGCAGGTTAAAACAGACACAATGAGTCTTTCAATTAATCGCCTTCGAATATTTTAATTAACTTTTCCTTGAATACGTCCAGCCGATCTACCATTACGCACGGAAACTGGGCGAAATGAAGGGGTCGATGGATAAATGGAGTAAATTTCTGTTTTAATTATGGGGAACATAAAGGGGGCAACATTTTAAACACATCAATAAAGTACGATATGAATGACTCGTTTGATTGCAGTACTAACGAGCGCTGGGCGAGTGAGTTTTAATTATACAATCCCACTACAATCACGATCCTCCAAAGTTTAATAACATGGAAATCTGTTATTTTCCCAGTAATTGCCAGCGCTTGAAATAGTTTTGTTTGACAATATTGCCGTAGATTAAAAAAAAAATCATAAAAATAATGTTTCGATATTAATTCAATAAAAACCTCCTCAGCATCGTATTGCCTGCCAGAACCGTCCAATCAATTTATCATATTTACATAGGTTTCTTTGGCAAACCAGTATCGTTCGATATTCATCTATCATTATTTCTGGCTCGGGTCAATCGGGCGTGGCCAGTATCGGGGTCGTCCATATACAGCCGGCAAAAGAGATAGATCACACGGATGAACAGGTCTGGCGTGGATCAATTAGCTCACCAGCATCCCCAGATGATGGAGCCGGTATCGATTCTGTGGAAAATTGTTGCTTCTGTTCTCAGTAAAAATAGCTTTCCACACAACATATAGGAAAATCATGCTCAAACCAGCCAGCAGAGCCAACAGAGAGGCCCGATCAATAGAGCTTGAAAACGGGCCTGATGTGAAGGCATATGCACAGCTTCCTCTTAGCAAGTTAATGTTTAAATAGGTATGTTTTCCTGGTCTAGTTATAACTCAATAGGAAAATTCGCAATGCTGCCCGAAAGAGTATTGAAAATGAGGCCCCTAGCCCAAATTTCAACAGGCTCAAATGGAATTTGAGCAGTAAATTGCGCATTTTGTTCAAATGCAATGTACAAGTCAACCGTTGACAATTGACATTTTTTGCGTTGAAAAGTTGTCAAAACCTTGGTGCTCACCTCTAGAATGATAGATCAGGATGTCAGGAACAATGTTCCCATACAACAAAAAAAATCCTAAAAATGGCGCGTGCTGAGCTTGAACGAAAAAAGTGCTTTCTTCGATTATTTTCAGAAATTCATATATCAAACATACTTAAAGGCATTCAAATTTGATCGTCTGGGGCTTCAAGTAACAGTTTTATGTCCGCTGAACATTTTCTTTTACAGACATAATCCATAAGAGCGTATTTGTGAAACCACAACTAATGCATGCAGCTTGTAGTTGTAGCTTGTAGTGTTTTTCTTTTAAAACATTCAGTTTATGTCCACGCAAAGACGTGATATTTGCATTTTAGTGAACAAAAAGTGACGAATTTTCAAACTTCTTAGTAAATACAGTATGGCTCATAAAAAAATGCGACATTGTTATTAGGTGAAAATCGGGACTATTTTTGCTATTTATGATGTATGTAGCATGTGTACATGTTAAACAGGATCTCAACAAACAATCAATGCCTTTAAAACCATTCCCTTAGCATAAATTATGTTACAGCTCATGGCAATTTAAAATTTTCCAATTTGCTCCACGCCCAGGCCATTAATAGAAAAACATACTTTTTTAATGTTGGTCGATCTGGATAGCCTATTATAGTATTTTTATGGACTAAAAAGTAAACAGCCTTCAAGGTTATTGTTTTCGAGAGTTGTAAGAGTTTGTTCCACCGAATTTTACGCATTCTATTTACCACTTATAGTAAAATAGTGAACTTTTCGAAAATATCCCGATTCTGAAAATGCATCAATTTTTGGAATTTTTTGAAGCCTGCACTGTTTCAACGAAAAAAAATAATGCTACTAATAATGGTAATTGATACTAACAGATGCTCTGATGTGACTTTTAACAATACAAGCCCGCTGGGCACGCTTTTGAGCCATCGACAACAGTTTTAAGTTTTTGATTTATTTTGACAGAATCACACAAAATAATAACCAAAATGACATGTTTCACTCAAAATGCCAATTTTTACAAAATTAAAAAATTTCGTTGATTGGGGGTATTCAAGAGGGACTTCTAACGATGCTTTTTGCACATAGTTAGAAATTTTAAACTGTTTCTTTTAAAAAAATAAATATTGTTCCAAAAATACATTGATAATTGTAGGCCGCCTGTGCACAGTTTTGGCGAACTGCAAAAAACTATCATGACGATATCTTTAAAACATACTAAACTAACACCATAATACATAAAAAATCAGTTAGTTAATTACATTAAGAATGGCACCACTTTTTCAGTGAAAAAATGCACATGTCACATTTTTTATGGGCCATACTGTATATTTGCGTTTTTAGCATAAAACATTGGCTATTATGTTTACAAACGCTTTTTGTTTTGGAAATTTGTAGTTTTATCACTCAAAAACGATATTTTTAAAAACATTTCTCGAAAAGATGAGATTTTTTCACAATTTGACGTGAAAAAATCCCTAAAAATATGGTGTCAATGGGAATGTTGGTGGAAATTTAAAAAAAATCAAACATCGGAGATTTGATAGTAATTTAACAATTATTACACACTCCACAGACCAAAACTAAAGAGTTCCTTTTCTCTATGGGCCATTTCACCTATGTTTATTTGCATCGCTAGAGGTGGGCAAAATCGCTCTTTTTTAGGAGCCGCTCATTTTCGTTCGCTCTTTAAAAAGAGCTGCTCTTTTGAACGGCTTTTTCGCTCTTTTTCAAAATTCGGATGAAAATGGTTTTTCAAGACTCGTAACTTATTTCACAATGGACTTTTATATTTTTGGAAGTTTATGGCCAAAGTCGCAAAAAAATATAACAAGCCATGGTTTAAACATTTTAATGTAAAAAGAGTTTTAAGATACTTTTTACACATCCCCAGCTGTATAGCAATCATTAGTTTTCAAAATATCGAAGTATTAATGAACTTTTTTTAATCAGAAAAAGAATTGGAATTTGAAAAATTGCTATTAATTTTAAAATTGCGTTAATTTCTTCAAGAATTGAACTTTTTAATACTACATTTTTTGTAAATTCAATAAACTATATTTATAACAAAAATCATGCCATAATGAAACGGTTGTTTCAAAAGACCGGAGTTTGAAAAAGAACCACGGTTCTTTTTTGCGAGCAACGGTTCGTTCGCTCTTTTCAGTGAACCGGCTCTTTGAGCGGTTCACTCTTTTTTTGCCCACCTCTATGCAGCGCACAATATCAACCAACGCATGGAAACACCTCATTTTTGAAAATTAATCAAGCATCGGATATGAAAATCTGTTGAAATGCACTCACAAATAATTAACAAAAAAGATTCATCAAACGGCGGCTTTTTTATATTTTAAAAATAAATAACACATGCGAAAAAAAAGTATCCATTAAATATCCATTTTCGATTCTGACTTAATACGGCGCAATCGTGAATGATTAATCGCTCATAAAGGACGCGCGACCTTAATCCAAAAATGGGGGAGGGGTAATTAATTTTCATCCCAGTATTTATTTCCATCTTCCTCTCGGTTTCCTCTTTTCCAGGTACGGCCGCTGGGTGACGCGCCGCGTTGCCATCGGGACCATCGTCGTCATCTGGCTGCTGGCCGCTCTGGTGTCGTTTGTGCCCATCTCGCTCGACCTGCACCGGGACAAGCGGGACGAGACGGACACCTCGCTCATCATTAATGGCGTCAAGTACGAAACGTGCGCCCTCGACCTGACGCCCACCTACGCCGTCGTCTCTAGTTGTATAAGTTTCTACGTACCTTGTATAGTGATGATCGGAATCTACTGCAGGTGAGTTTAACTAATCTAATTTTACTTAACCTTAATTAAGTCCAACTGCTGCCCTCTATCATCACAATTAACGCCTCTTACAAACCAGAAAAATAATCCTCTTGGTCTTCCACCAGCCGTGACTAATCTCAGTCCGACAATTGTAATCCTTTCACAACATCAAAAACCCAACGTTGGACATCCTTAATCTCTAGGGAGGGTTCCAGTACCAGAACAGTTGCGCGCTGACCTTTTTTTCAGCTCCTTGGGCGGCAATATGTCACAAGGTTCATTTTCGCCCCCACTTTTATACTTGTTTAATTGAAACTGCGCCGTCACCTGGGAAAAAGCTGAGAAAAGCTGGGTGGGAAATCGTTCGTAATCCGTTCAGTAACCCTGTGCTACCATCGTGCTACTACTGCTGTGTAGACTTTGAGATTCCTGCTTCATCTCGTGAATCTTCCTCCTGAAAAGGTGTGAGCTTTTGTAGTGTGTCTTGACACGGCAGCGATGCCTCACAGTGGAGGCAGGTGCACCTGCCGATAAGACCTGGTTTCCAGACTGCAACCAAAGCTAATCTTTTGCAAGCCTTTTCATTTTCAACATTCTGTTGGCTAGGAAAAAAAGAAAAATTTCACCATGAAGCCTTTTTACGGCTAGACGCAACCGGAACAGCTATCGTGTTGTTGTAATTTTGTTATTTTGATTTTTTGTTGGGTAAATTTTGTCAGTCAGTTGAAGGTTTTATAAAATTATCATGGTGATAATGTTATAACACAACACAACACAACACAACACAACACAACACAACACAACACAACACAACACAACACAACACAACACAACGCAACACAACACAACACAACATAACACAACACAACACAACACAACACAACACAACACAACACAACACAACACAACACAACACAACACAACACAACACAACACAACACAACACAACACAACACAACACAACACAACACAACACAACACAACACAACACAACACAACACAACACAACACAACACAACACAACACAACACAACACAACACAACACAACACAACACAACACAACACAACACAACACAACACAACACAACACAACACAACACAACACAACACAACACAACACAACACAACACAACACAACACAACACAACACAACACAACACAACACAACACAACACAACACAACACAACACAACACAACACAACACAACACAACACAACACAACACAACACAACACAACACAACACAACACAACACAACACAACACAACACAACACAACACAACACAACACAACACAACACAACACAACACAACACAACACAACACAACACAACACAACACAACACAACACAACACAACACAACACAACACAACACAACACAACACAACACAACACAACACAACACAACACAACACAACACAACACAACACAACACAACACAACACAACACAACACAACACAACACAACACAACACAACACAACACAACACAACACAACACAACACAACACAACACAACACAACACAACACAACACAACACAACACAACACAACACAACACAACACAACACAACACAACACAACACAACACAACACAACACAACACAACACAACACAACACAACACAACACAACACAACACAACACAACACAACACAACACAACACAACACAACACAACACAACACAACACAACACAACACAACACAACACAACACAACACAACACAACACAACACAACACAACACAACACAACACAACACAACACAACACAACACAACACAACACAACACAACACAACACAACACAACACAACACAACACAACACAACACAACACAACACAACACAACACAACACAACACAACACAACACAACACAACACAACACAACACAACACAACACAACACAACACAACACAACACAACACAACACAACACAACACAACACAACACAACACAACACAACACAACACAACACAACACAACACAACACACCACAACACAACACAACACAACACAACACAACACAACACAACACAACACAACACAACACAACACAAATAAGCTTCAAACAAGTTTCCATACAATTTTGGCTGCTGTCCATACAAAAATAGTATGTAAATATTCAAACAACTGTAACTTTTGAGTTAATTTTCTGATCAATTTGGTATCTTAGGCAAAGTTGTAGGTATTGTTGAGGACATTTGGGAAAAAATATGTACATGGAAAAAAAATTGCAGATTTTTTAATCATCTTTTTTTTCAAAATACGTATTTTTTGATTTTCGGGTTTTTTTTTAATTTGATTTAGGGGACAAAAATCCGCAACTTTTGAGCCATAGAGAAACATGGTCCAAAAATCTGCCGCCGAGTTATGAATTTTTGAAAAAAATAGTGATTTTTGGAAAAAAAAATCGAAGTTTTATGCAACAAATTTGAATTTATTTTTTAATGCAAAATTGAATTTGCAATCGAAAAGTACTTAACAGATTTTTTGATAACTGGCTCCGTTTTCAAGATATAGCCACCGAATGTTCGATTATAGCGAAATATTTGCAGTTTTTCGATTTTTAAAAATAGTGACCATGAGTAACCATTTCTAAAAGTTTTTTTTTTAAGTTTAGAAAATTTGCTATAAAATTGTCCAAGAAACATTGTAGATTGGACTTCGGGTTGCTGAGATAGAGCCGCTTTAAGAAAAAGAAACACGAAAATTGAAGTTTTATAAATCTCACCAAAACAACCCACCATTTTCTAATGACGATATCTCAGCAACTTATGGTTCGATTTTCAATGGTAATACCTGGAACATTCGTAAAATTTTCCGATCTTTTCGAAAAAAATATTTTGAATTTTTTTAATCAAGACTATTATTTTAAATGGGCGTAAGTTTGAGCCAAATAAAAATATAAAAATAAAATCCATTTCCGATTTTGAAAAAGAATTGCTCATTTGACTTTTGGCATACAATTCGATTCAAAGAAATTGTAATCAGTTTTAATATTCTTTGCAACTTGTAGCAGTTACCTAGAACTATATCGCCAGAACATTCTAACTTTCCAACTTTTCAATTGCATAAATCTTATCCCAAAGTTTCTAAAAGCGGAAGGTGTGAAAATTCACCACTATGGAAGCAAAAGAATAGCATTTCAGCACCCATATTTTATTATCGATTCTCCACGAAATTGTCCGATTTCGACCATTTTTATTTTTTGTACGTTTGTTATTTGGCTCAAACTCTGTGGGGACCTTCTCTATGACCAAACAAGCTATTTTGCGTCATTGGTTCACCCATACAAGCCTTCATACAATTTTGGCAGCTGTCCATACAAAAATGGTATGTAAATATTTAAACAGCTGTAACTTTTGAGTGAATTTTCTGGTCAATTTAGAGTCTTGGGCAAAGTATTAGGTATTGTTGAGGACTATTGTTATTTTTGAAATTTTTGACATGTTTTAGGGGACAAAAACTCGCAACTTATGAGCCATAGAGAAGTATGGTCAAAAAATCTGCCCACAAGTTACGATTTTTTGAAAAAATAGTGATTTTTGGAAAAAAAATCGAAATTTTACACCAAAAAAAAATTTACCTCAATTCTTTATGTAAAATTGAATTTGTAATCGAAAGGTACTTTACACATGTTTTGATAAAGGGCTCCGTTTTCAAGATATAGCCACAAGTTGATTTTAACGAAATATTTGCAGTTTTTCGACCATTTCTAAAAATATTTTTTTAAGTTCAGAAAATTTGCTATAAAATTGTCTAAGAGACTTTGAAGATTGGACTTTCGGTGGCTATATCTTGTAAACAGTGCCCTTTATCAAAAAATCTGCAAAGTACTCTTCGATTGCAAATTCAATTAAATCAATCATAAAAGATTGAGGTAATTTTTTTTTTGGCATGAAATTTAGATTTTTTCCAAAAATCACATTTTTTTCAAAAAATCTCAACTCGGCGGCAGATTTTTTTGTCATACTTCTCTATAGCTCAAAAGTTGCGAGTTTTTATCCCCTAAAACATATGAAAAAATCTCGAAAATCAAAAAATACGTATTTTGGAAAAAAAAACCTTGAATATCAAAAAAAAATGTCAATTAAAAAATCTGCTAAAAATTTCCGTATACAGTCATCCCACAGATTCGGAACACCCACAAATTCGGAACACTTTTATGATAATTTGTCAATAGCATGCCAAAAGTAGCTTTTCTGTCGACCTTACTATTTTTAGTACCTTCATTTGGACATTATCTTGCTATTTCACTAGTAAAAGTAGTACTTTTTGAACAAAAAACTTCATTCCAATACTATTTTGTCCAGAGCAGCAAAACACTGCCTCCAAATGGCCTGTTTCATAATTGTGGGATGTTATTGTGCCTCCCACAATTGTGGAACACCTGAATTCAACTGATATTTTCACAAAAAAAAAATATCAAACCATGTATAAAACATCACTAAGCCTGAGTTTCTTTGGTTTCAGTGTGTGAAGTCATTATTTGGTAATAAATATGTACTCCTGGAGAGATCCAAAGTTTGTTTACATTCGTAAGAAAAAAGTGTTCCGAATTTGTGGATTTCAAGGGTCAAATTAATTCTTCAAAAACTTCATATAAAAGTTATAATTTGCAGATGTTCGATACAGCATTCAAAAGATCGCAAGAAAAGCTTTCAAATGAAGGTAAAAGCAAATCATTAAGTTCAATTATCGATTTGCTATGATTTTTTGAACATTGGCCGATCTAGAAACCGTTCCGAATATATGGGATGACTGTACCTTTTTTTTCTCAACAGTCCTCAACAATACCTACAACTTTGCCCAAGACACCAAATTGATCAGAAAATTCAATCAAAAGTTACAGGTGTTTAAATGAATGAATGAAATGCATGAATAACTATCATACCCGCCAGCGGCTTGGTCCAGTTTACAGGTGTTCGCTTGATCAAACCAATCGTCATCTATTTATGTTCAATAATCTGTACACCCACGTACATATGTTTTTTATTTTTTTTTTTTTTTGTACGAATTTTGTTATCAAATATTACAGCTGTTTAAATATTTACGTACCATTTTTGTATGGACAGCTGTCAAAATTGTAGGGAGACTTGTATGGGTGAACCAATGACACAAAATAGCTTCTTTGGTCATAGGGCAGGCCCCCACAAAGTTTGAGCCAAATCAAAAAATGCGAATAAAATCCTTATCTGGTTTTGGTAGAGAGTTGCTCATATATCACATTAATCGCATTTTCACTCTCACTTCCTCTCGCTGCTGCTATAAGTGAAAAGATGAATGTATTTTTGTTCGCGGAGAAAAAAGAGGATGCTGAGCTTTTCCAGTAAAGCGTGTGCCCACACCGTTTGTGGCCACAGAGAAAAGTAATCGTTTATCGTGGCTCCTGCGAGAGAAAAGGATTTAAGTTACGGCTTTTCAGGCTGGATTTAAGCGGATTTGTGGACGTTAAATTAACAGTTCGAAAGTCGGATTTAAAACGATTCGTGAGAAGAAAAACACTCTTTGGGAGGTTTGTGATTAAGGTTGCGAAACACATTTTTTTCGAATAAAATACTTTAAAGGATGCTTTAACAAACAGCTCGTTGACGTTTCCGTCAGCTGATAAGCTTTAAATTTATGACACTACTAATCTGATGATGAAGAACTGGTTCCACGGGAAGGGGAAAAGACTGTTGAGGCATCATTTATGTTTCCCACTGATGGAAATGCCTTTTCTCTGAGTTCTCTCCCAGTACCCTTGTAAGCTCATCAAGCTGAACGACAAGGGTTCCAAATCAGAATTTTCCCCCAGTTGGACACAAAAAGGATCCTTTATGGCAGCCGTCATGCAGAACATCCCTCAAAAGCTCGAAAGCATGGAACACCTTTAACGATCCTGCCTCAACCCTTTCCGGTTGGCTATTATTATCCTTGTGTGTTTGTGCCAAGCAGAACAATGGTCGTAATTGGAAGATTAGATTTATACCACTACTAATCACCCCTGCTGGCTGGAGAAAGTTCAACAAGGGGCGACAAAAGGATAATGAGTGTAATGGCAGTAATTTGCTCTAGCTGTTGTAAACTGTTATGACAGTTTTGCATAAAATTTAGTGCCCCACTTTGGAAAATTTTGTTCAATTTTTTTATCAATTTGTCCCGGTCCAACTAAAAATCAATCCAGTAAATTATACAAGAAAAAAACGCCGTAAAATATGCACCACATCAACGTAACGTAAAATAACTTTACGTAGCCTCTAATGTAACTCTCCGTCGGGGTAATAAAATCATTCCAACCAGCGTTGAGCTTTTTTTTTCCTGCCACACGTACAAGCACACATACCCAACCACACTCTCTTCATTCACTACGCCACTCTGAACGTCTGAGTTTTCCCGCTCGTTGCACGATCCAGCGCCTGAAAGTATGCTGCCGGCTTAGGAATTTGTAAAGGGGGAGAGTAAAAAAAAAGTGCGCAACCACCCGCGCCATTTATGCTCTCTCACTTTTCCCTCCTGCACCCGTTCACTCCCACAGGGGATGCTCGCTCGTCTACTTTCAGGCGTGGAAATTAACGGTGCTGAGAATGTTTATTGTTATTCTGGGCGTGTGTGGGTATGCGTGTGTGTGTGTGTGTGTATGTGTGTGTGAAGGTTTAGTCCTAACATTTATACATATTGTAGTGGACTATTTTCGAAAGGCTTTATGGAAGCCGGCCGGTAGTTGCCTGAGAGAAAAGCTCTTCCGGAAAGCAGGCTTCTGGCAAAGATTATGAACGGTGGTGAAGAAATGAGATTTTTAAAGATAATCAGGTTGAAGTTAATTGAATATTCTTAAATCAAGTTTGCCTGTGTCACAATCTAGAGGTCGCCAGATCGAATCCCGAGGTGGTGGATTGTTATCCGAGCATTCGTTGGTGAAGGTTGTCTGAATCAACATGACTCGTCGCGTCCCGGCGCAAAACGCCGGCAATATTGCCCTACCTGCGGCTCAAGCAGGCAAAAAAGTGGGAATTTCCAAAAGGAAGGTTGAGGCCTCAACTGATGGCCAAAAACCGGGGATTTCCAAAAGAAAGGTGCTTTTGGAAGTGACATCGAACAGCAAAAAGACGAAAAAGAGCGACGGTACTGTACCGATGGATGAGGAGGAGGAGAACTCTTCGTCGCACGAGGAGCAGCTATTGAAGAACAACAAGTTTGCTGGACTGCCTGACGAGGACCAGGTAGCGGAAGCAAAGGAGAATGAAGTGAAACAGCGAAAGGAGAAACTGCCTCCTTTTTATGTGAGGCAATCAGCAGCAACGATCGACTTTCGTGCGGGGCTGGTTGAACTCATCAAGTCTGGGAAAGTCCAAGGCAACATTCGTCTGTGTCAGGACGGATTTAAGGTGCTGGTGCAATCCAGGCAGCACTATCAACTGGTCAAGGATTACTTGACCGAAAACGAGGCGGAGTACTTTACCCATGATGTCGTCATGGATAAGCCGTACAAAATCGTCGTCAGAGGTCTGTACGACATGCCAGTGGAGGAATTAGCTGCCGAGCTAAAAGTTTTGAAACTGGATGTGTTGGCCGTGCACAAAATGAGCCGACGCAACAAAGACATCAAGTACCGTGACCAGCTCTACCTGCTGCATTTGGCTAAGGGATCGACGACGCTTCCTGAGCTGAAGGCAATCCGAGCGGTTTTCAACATTATCGTGTCGTGGGAGCGATACCGACCAGTGCATCGTGACGTCACACAATGCTTCAACTGCCTGGGCTTCGGGCACGGAGGTAAGAACTGCCACCTGAAGCGTCGTTGCGCCAAATGTGGTACCGATGCGCACATCACATCCCAGTGCATCCAAGATTCGCTGGTGAAGTGCCTCAACTGCAACGGTGAGCATTCGTCAACCGACCGAAAGTGCCCCAAGAGAGCTGAGTTCGTGAAAATTCGGCAGCAAGCATCGACGAAGAATCAGCCTCAGCGTCGTAGAACTCCTCCAGCCCTGGTGGAGCAAAATTTTCCACCTCTTCAACCGCGACGCCAGGTCCCGAACTTGGCACCGTTGCCGTTGGATCCCAGGAAGAGAGCTGAGATGAATCATCCACGGCCGGGTTCCAGCCAGGAGCCGAGACCGCCACCACCGGGCTTCAGCCAGGAGCCAAGACCAACCCAAGAACCAGCAGTTGAGGAAAATGGTAATGATCTTTACACCTCAACCGAACTCCTCAATATTTTCAAACAGATGTCCGCTGCACTGCGTGGATGCAAAACCAAGACCCAGCAGATTGAAGTGCTGACCTCGTTCGTCATCCAGTATGGATCGTAGGTCCCTCAAGCTGCTGAATTGGAACGCTTGCTCCATTAGGAGGAAGAACTTAGAGCTGGTGGATTTTCTTCGCGAGAAGGAGATCGACGTAGCTGCCATCACGGAAACTCATCTGAAGCCCGGTGAAAAAGTTTATCTGCAAAACTACAAGATCGCGACGCAGCTCGACAGGACCACCTCTGGAGGAGGAGGTGTGCTTGTCGCTGTTCATCGTGATCTCAAGCCACGCCGGCTGCCACACTTTAAGCTGGACATCATCGAGGCCGTTGGAGTGGAAATTCCCACTTCGGTTGGCCCAGTACTCTTCATTGCTGCATACTGCCCACGTCAGGTGAATGCCAGAGATGGTTCAGCAGCAAAACTGAAGGGCGATATCCAGAAGCTGACACGGCGGAGCGCAAAGTACATCATCGCTGGTGACCTCAACGCGAAGCATGAAGTTTGGGGCAACAGCAGGAGGAATCGGAACGGAGTGATTCTGCACAACGATCTGCAAAACGGATACTACAACGTTGTGAGTCCGGATCGTCCAACGAGGGTGGCTCGGTCTGGGAATCACTCAATCATCGATTTCTTCATTACCAATATGGCTGAGAACGTGGCTCATCCTGAGGTGTTTGAAGAGTTGAGTTCTGATCACTATCCGGTGGTTGTGGAGGTTGGAGCTTCCGTTACTCCGCAGCGGCAACCAACCCGGAAAGATTACCACAACGTTGACTGGCAGCAGTTTCAGCAAGTGGTAGACAGCAACATCGACTATGATCAACACCCGGAAACTTCTGCTGATATTGATCGTTCGCTGGAGGTGATCCAGCAGGCTATCAACCAAGCAGAGGCTGCCAACGTTCGGGAGGTTCCTGTTAATTTTAAGGTAACTGATATTGACGTAGATACTAAACACTTGATTAGACTTAGGAATGTTTATAGGAGACAATATCAACGGACTGGGGACTATGACAAAAGATTTCAGTTAACAATTTGAACAAAATCATACAAGACCGACTTGACAATATCAGAAATCAAGAATTTTCAAAACATGTAAGCCAGCTTGGGAATTATTCAAAACCATTTTGGAAACTTTCAAAAGTTCTTAAAAACAAACCAAAGCCTATTCCTCCTCTTATTGTTGAGGATTCTCCTTTGATTACATCCGAGGAAAAGGCAAATGCACTTGGGCTTCATTTTGTTAGTTCACATAATCTTGGCGCTTCCATGACCAGCCGTAAAGAAACATCAGTTGCCAATAGTATTTCAACAATCAATGACTCTACCTTTGAATTTCCTGCAGATTCCCATGTTTCTGGTGAGGAAGTCAAAGTTGCAGTTAAACAAATGAAAAATATGAAAGCTCCTGGCTTTGATAACATTTTTAATCTAGTGTTGAAAAAACAGAGTGATCAGTTCTTTCAACATCTAGCCAATATTTTCAATAAATGTTTGCAACTTGGTTACTTCCCCACCAATTGGAAGCTGGGCAAAGTCATACCAATTTTGAAGCCTCAAAAGATCCAACATCGCCAACAAGTTATCGTCCCATTAGTCTTTTGAGTAGTCTGTCCAAACTCTTTGAGAAGGTCATCTATTCAAGGCTTTTGGATTTTACCAACGATAATAATATAATTTTGAATGAGCAGTTTGGCTTCCGAAAGGGCATAATACTGCTCATCAGCTTACGAGAGTAACTAAAATCATCAAGCAGAACAAGCTTGAGTCTAAATCAACTGCTATGGCTTTGTTGGATGTTGAGAAGGCTTTTGACAATGTTTGGCATGATGGTTTGATACATAAACTGTATTTATACGGTTTTCCAATGTATCTTATCAAAATTATCCAGCACTATCTTTCGGAGAGATCGTTCAGGGTTTTCTGAATGGGATTGCTTCTGGATTATTCAACATTGATGCTGGGGTTCCCCAAGGAAGTATTCTTGGCCCACTTCTGTACAATATTTTTACATCTGATTTGCCTACTCTTCCTGGTAATGGTGTGTTGTCACTTTTTGCTGATGACACTGCCGTTATTTATAAGGGTAAAATAACCAGATATTTAGTCGGCCGTCTTCAGAAGGGTCTTGACTAGGCTTAGTGATTTTTCACGCTCGAAAATAGCAAATTTCACGGGGACCTCAAATTCAAAACACAAATTTCACGCAAATTTCGCGGAACGTGGAAAATGTTAAAATAACCCCGAAAATCTTAGGTTTACATCACAGAAACTACTTTTTAAGCATCATTATACATTATTCTTCACTAAACTAAAAAAAATCTTCACTAAATTTGAACGTGACTAAAAAAAAAATCTCCAATTTTCAAAAAAGTTCTCAACTACTTTATGGCTTTTTATATATTTTGAAACATAATGTAGGGCATGCGTAACTATTCTCATTTATTGAACTGCTTTTTTAATATTCGACGAATGAAGCTAAAAAGTTTTAGCCTATTTTCTTCTGTTTTACTAGTTTACATTTTTTTGAATTTCATATCAAAGCAAGATTTGACAATCTTGTCCAGCCAAAATGAATAAAATTGTTTGAATTTTCTGCGACATTTAACCCATTCAAAATAATTTTTAAGGTATTCATCTCAATTCAAAAGGTTAATTTTAAATCAATAGGCAAAAATACAATAATTTGTAACGAAATCGAAATTTGTAATCAGAATGAGAACAGAAAACAAAAAAGGTGGAATTTTTTTACTTTCACGGGAATCATCCACCCAAATAATAACGTTAAAATTAAACAGGACTCTGAAAAAAATCTGAAATGTTTTTCAAATGTGATTTTGAAGATAAAAAATACTCTTCATTTTATTTTGATTTAAACAAATCTTGAATTTTTAAATTTCTTTTGAAATTATTTTTCTGCTATTCATAACTTGTTTTTATTTGGGGCGGTCAATTATGTGGCATTGTGTGTGTAAAGAAAAGAATTTTATTTCGTGTTTCATTCTGGTTGGCTTGCCCACAAGCAGAAGAAAATCAGTTCAATTTGTTGGGTGGTGACGCGCGGTCAATTATGTGGCATTGTGTGTGAAAAGAAAAGAATTTTATTTCGTGTTTCATCCTGATTGGCTTGCTCAAGTCCTTCCTACATCATCGTTGATCGGGAGGCACGACGTCGTGTGAATTGTTGCATTAAAATAAGTTTAAGTATTACTGTAAATGACTGTAGAAAAGTCCTTCCTTTATCATCAATGTCGTCTGGGTAATCGTGATGAAAAATTACATTTATTCAGTATTTAAATACCTGTGCGCGAGTGTTTTGGTGTGCTAATTAGAAAGACCTTCCCATAGCATCGTTGCTCGGAAGGCTCGCCGACGGGTTTGTTATGAAAGTCCTCCCCATAGCATCGTAGCTCGGGAGGCATCGAAAAGCCAATACCTTATCCTACTAACCCAAAAAAATAATCACGTGATGCTTGAAGGAGATGCTGTGGATTCAACGGTCTCAAGCGGTATCAACAAGTATATAGCGAAAAACTATGTGCTTGATGAGTCTGCAACTTCAACTATCGGACTAACATTCCTCCCCTTTGTTGAACTGCAGGCTTCTTGGGAGGGCGCCGGTATTGACTAATAAAGTCGGGGTCTTCAGGGGTTAAACAGTGAACGGATGGTTGGCTCCCACTGATCATTTTTGATTCATTGTTTAACTTCAGCTGATCTGTCAATAACGGAGTAGCAGCTCATTGGCAGTCAACCATGCTCATGCTCATAACTTGTTTTTATTTGGTCCTTTTAGGTGCTGTGGATTTTGAAATTATACATTTCAAATAAAATAGTAGAAACATTTTTAATACAGCGAATGAAAAAAATACTAAATTTAGTGAGTTTCTAAAAACTGAAAAATCTGAATAATTGTTCAAATGGTTCAATCATAGCTTATCAATTGAAATTACATAAATAACCTCTGTGGTAGAAATATTTATTACGATCTCATATGAAAAAAAATTGCTAAAAATTGATAAATTTCAAGAATTTGACAACATCCGCGAAATCGTCAAAATTCAATAACCCTTTATTAGTATAATTGAACCAGGGTATCCACTTGCTTAATTCTACTCTATAGTTCTATTATTTTCATTCCTATTTGAGTTTTATAAAATATTTTGAGAAAAATCGTTGCAGTTTCACATAAACATAAAATTTCACGGGATTTCGCGGAAAAAGCCAAATTTCGCGGATTTCACGCTGTCCGCGAAATCGTGAAATTTCACTAACCCTAGTCTTGACGTTCTTTCCGAATACTTTGGCGACTGGAAAATTCGCATAAATGCAGCCAAAACTCAAACCATCATTTTTCCACTTTCCAAATCGGCCCGATTTGTCCCAAAGGATGATGTTTTGATAAAAATGAATGATGTTTCGATACCCTGGTCGAAGGAAGTTGTCTATTTAGGTCTCATACTTGACTCGAAACTATTGTTTCGGCAGCATGTAGATAAAATATTGAACAAGTGCAGCATTCTCATCAGGTGTTTGTATCCTTTAATTAACAGAAAATCAAAGCTATCTTTGAAAAATAAGCTAGCAGTTTACAAACAAATAATTTACCCCGTTATTGAGTATGCAGTACCTGTTTGGGAGTGTTGCGCTAGAACTCATAAATTGAAGCTCCAGCGTGTCCAAAACAAGGTACTCAAAATGGTTTTGAATGTTCCTGGCTGGACAAGATCAAGTGAGGTTCATGAATTAGCAGAAGTAAAAATGTTGGATCAGAAGATTCAAGAAAAATGTTTGAAATTCAGGGAAAAATGTGCTATATCTGAATACCCCTTGATTCAAGGATTGGTTTAGTTTATGGTAAGATTAAGTTAGTTTTAGGTTAGGTTATGTTTTCTTAAATTTTTTTTTTCCTCATTGTACTTAGTGTTACAAAAATGATAAATCATATACTTTTAAAGTTAAGAAAATGAACAGTGTTTAAATCACGAAAAGCTAACTAAAGCTGAAGAGCCACAGCTGACCACTTATTATGTAAACCAAATGTAATTATTATAAGAAAGATTCAATAAAGTATATTTAATTCAAAAAAAAAAAAATCCCGAGGTGGATGCAACAAAATTCAAAGTGCCCTCTCCCCGTGCCATATCTTCACACATAGGAGACCCGGGAGGCGTCTTGCCGAAAAAAGAACGAATGTTTTCCTTGGCTAAAAAAAACAAAAAACAATAAAGGAAGGTGGGGCAAGACGACCATATGGGGCCAAGAGGAACAATCGCTCGTACGGCCGTAATTTTTACAATGTTGGAATTGCTTCTAGCAATGCAATTTGCTGGTTCTACAACCACATAACCGCCAAAGCGACGTAAACGCCACGGGGCATAAGATTAAATGAAGTTTTTTTCAAAACCTTTGTTTTCTTATAATATTTGGAAAGTACAAAATTAGGCTTAGGATTTGTTAAAAGGCTCATTTTATTAAAATGCTATTTTTCCTAGATCAGTAGTGTCCCTACCAATGACTTGCACCTATAATAAAGTATGATTTAACTTTTGATTATTTTTGTTGATAGCATTTAAAAAATCTTGTTCAGGTGAGCAAGTGTACCATATGCATTTTTAGTATGAAAAAAATACGAATTGCTGCAACAACATATTTTATTGGGAAATAAATACATACATACTTAAAAAATTATAATTTTTTTCGTAAAAACGATCAAATATGTAATAAAATATTATTTTTAAATCTTAAATTTAAATAAACGTTCCAAAACATTCTAATCTAATGTATTTAAGTGATAACTTTTTCTATCAAAGTCTTAGTCAAGACCTGAAATAAGATGATTATAATAAAATCCGACAGATTTTTTAACTTTTTTATTGGGTTATAAAGAGCATTTCCTTAGCTTGTTACACTTGCCCCACTTTCCCCTACACGTTTTTTCTTGTTTTTTTTTTTTTCATTCAAATAATCTTCAAGTGAGATTCTCATAGGGAATTCAATGCTCTATTCATAACGTTGTCCAGCAGGCGGTCTTCGACAAAGTTGATTATCATAAAATTTTACTAAAGAATCTCTTTTAAATGAAATGAAAATGTAAGACAATGAAAATCAAGTGACTTGAGCCAGGCAATTTTTTTTTTTTTTTTGAGAGCTTAAAAAGTTATTTTTGTATAGAATTTTGTTTTTTCATCAGTATTAACCTGGGCAATTTTTATCAAATTAATTTTTTTAGACTATCAAAGATTCAGCATCAATTAAAAAAAACAATTTTATACTTGTTAGAAATAAGTTTTAGGATCGATTTGGTGTCCATTTTTACTTCACTCCTTTTACAGATGATCAAACTTCATTGAGCATTGTGGCCAACTTTGTATAGCTCCAGAAATTTTGAATCCAAGCTGGCGGCCGAAAAAGCGCAGATAAAATACTTAAAATTTTGGTTTTATAATGAAGTAGACAATCAAATTTGATTAAAATAAGGTTGCAGAACTCGTATATGTGGTTAAAAGTAAGAAAAATTTAAAACGAAAAAAAAATTGTTCGTGATTTGATTATTCGAACAATCTTGACTGTACATAAACTTCATCGAAAATCATCGAATCGTGCAATTTTTGGGCCACCCTATTTCAGCTATGATCAAAAAACCAATCGAAAACAAACGGGTCTCATTATTTTGGCCAGAGGGGGCGACATCTATATTTCACTACAGGCAACTCGGCCGTAGCCATCACAAGCTGTCAATTACGGCACCAAAACAAAGCCAGAACAAAAGAGAACTGTCATTTACGGCACCAGAACAAAAGAACAGATGTTCATTACGGAACCAAAACAAATCTTCTGCGCACTGTAAAAAAGTACAAAAACTGCATGCATAAAATGGAAAGAACCTGATCATTTTTTGATGGAAAATTTCACCGCAATTTACGTTTAAAAGGTAGGGTATGATTTTGATGTAATTTTTCTCAATTTATGGGCAAAATAGACTACCAAAGTTGGGATCATTAAAAACACATCTGGTTGATAACCTCATTTAAAGTTGCTCTCTTATCTTATGAAACGTTTAACGTAACTTTTGTGTAGTTTTTACTTTTACTACAGTAATTCAGAATTTATGTTATTTAAAAAATATAAATGAAAACATATGTTTGTTTTTACTGTGCGCAGTTTGCGCGCGGTATCAATCTCAACCCCCAAGATGGCTGCCGTTAGCATCCTCCTAATTTTGGCCAAGGAGCTTCCATGCTAAATTTGATCCAAATAGGGTAGAGGACCCAGAAATCGCCCACTTTATAGTGGCAATCTAGGAAATTTGATGAGAATTTAATGAAAATGTATGGTTTTTGGTTCTATTTGTTGTAGAACGATGATAAACTTTTTGATTTTAGGTTTCACAAGGTTTTTACAATTTACATGTTCATTTTGATAAAATTTTGCGTTTTAATAAAGTGCTTTGAAGATCCTATTTTCGCCCACCCTTGGAACCAGTTTTTGCCCACGACAAAAATCAAGTAATCCAATGAAATTATGACACAAAGCTAAGAAAATACGGTCTCCTATTGATACACAACATGTTCCCGAAGCTCAATTTCATTGATGTGCACATCTTTTGTCGTAAAATAAATTGAAGTTCAAAAAACCCTAGAAGTTTTCATTACAGATATCTTACTAATGTTGAGGTTCTTTGTTTATACTAACTAAAACCAAAACATGTTCTCACTCTCACTAAAAAAATATGACTAAATCAAAATTTGTGATAGAACTCATGTGTCCCTATTCACCCTAGATAAGAGCACTCAGTTACAATTAGCTCCATGTTGTTGTTGATTTTGTTAGGGGAGCTTTAACCCTATGGGGCATTCGCTCCCGAATTGACTCAATATAAAACTTCGAGTACCTCTTAAAGCACATGTGTAACTACTTTTCCATCCTCTGCTTAATTTCTCCTCTGTACCAGTAAACTTTTACTACATTTGATCTAGGTGTCCCATATCTTAGCTTAGGTTAATTTTTGAACTGATGTTTATACCAAAACCCCCTTTTGAATGAAAGGAATAAATATGATTATTTATCCTTAAAAAATAATCTAGAATGTTCCAAATATATTTTCAAGCACATTTCGCTGCGATTAGATAAGTTTTTATGGTAAACGAAAACTGGTTCTAGGTAAAATCTTAAAACACAATACTAGATTTCGCCCTGGACGAAAATTGGATCGCATGTTTCTTCATGACCTCAGAAATCGCGCACTTTATTTTATTGAAATAACCTTTGGTAAACGTTTCAAACAGGTATATCACTAGATTTTCTTTTTTTTTTTTTTTTTAATTTATATTTATTCAAATTTCTTTTCCATGTACATTCATTCTGTTAAAATATTATTGAGTGTCCAATCACAAACGATGACTTTTCACCTCAATTTTAAATACTAGCAACTTTCATTTATTCATGAAATATTGTAGCTTTCGCTATTCAGTGATTTCAAATGTAGGAGGTCCTACATGTACAAAAGGGAAAAGGGATACCTTAAAACTAACTTATAAACTATATAAAGAGCGGATCAATGCAGCTGAAGACTGCAATGATTTTTGTCGAAATGCATCAATTATCTTATTGGACATAACATCCAAAGTGTCAACTTCGGCTAATTGATGAAGTTCACTGGTGCTGAACCAGGAGGAAGTTTCAGAATCATTTTCAGAATTTTGTTCTGAATCCTCTGAAGTTTTTCTTCCTGGTTAAGCAACAGCTTGTCCAGATCGGCACAGCATAAAGCATGGCAGGTCTGAAAATTTGTTTATAAATTAACAGTTTATTCTTGAGACAAAGTCTAGAATTCCTGTTTATAAGTGGATACAAACATTTAATATATTTGTTACATTTAACCTGGATACTTTCAATGTGATCCTTGTAAGTAAGGTTTTTGTCAAAACCAAGTCCAAGATATTTCACTTGATCCTCCCACTTTAAATTTACCTCATTCATCTTTATAATGTGATGACTTTTTGGTTTAAGAAAATCAGCCCTTGGTTTGTGAGGGAAAATAATAAGTTGAGTTTTGCAGCATTTGGAGTAATTTTCCATTCTTTCAAATAAGAATTGAAAATATCCAAGCTTTTTTGTAATCTTCTTGTGATGACACGAAGGCTTCTGCCTTTGGCGGAGATGCTTGTGTCATCAGCAAAAAGTGATTTCTGACATCCTGGGGGCAAATCAGGCAAGTCAGAAGTAAAAATATTGTATAAAATTGGACCCAAAATGCTTCCTTGAGGGACGCCAGCACGTACAGGTAGTTGATCAGATTTGCTATTCTGATAACATACCTGCAGAGTACGATCCGTCAAATAATTTTGAATAATTTTCACGATATAAATCGGAAAATTAAACCTTTTCAATTTCGCAATCAAACCTTTATGCCAAACACTGTCAAATGCTTTTTCTATGTCTAGAAGAGCAGCGCCAGTAGAATAGCCCTCAGATTTGTTGCTTCGAATTAAATTTGAAACTCTCAACAACTGATGAGTAGTTGAATGCCCAAGGCGAAATCCAAACTGCTCATCAGCGAAAATTGAATTTTCATTAATGTGCGTCATCATTCTATTAAGAATTATTCTTTCGAATAATTTACTAATAGATGAAAGCAAACTAATGGGCCGATAGCTTGAGGCTTCAGCAGGATTTTTATCCGGTTTCAAAATCGGAATTACTTTGGCATTTTTCCAACTACTGGGAAAATATGCCAAATCAAAACATTTGTTGAAAATTTTGACCAAGCAACTTAAAGTTGCTTCTGGTAATTTTTTAATTAAAATGTAAAAAATGCCATCCTCACCAGGGGCTTTCATATTTTTAAATTTTTTGATAATAGATTTTATTTCATTCAGATCCGTATTAAAAACTTCATCTGATGAAAATTCTTGTTCAACAATATTCTGAAATTCTATTGAAATTTGATTTTCAATAGGACTCAAAACATTCAAGTTGAAATTATGAGCACTCTCAAACTGCTGAGCAAGTTTTTGAGCTTTTTCCCCATTAGTTAATAGAATATTATCACCATCTTTTAAAGAAGGGATGGGTTTTGAGGTTTCTTAAGAACCTTTGAAAGTTTCCAAAAGGTTTGGAATAAGGTTTAATTTGTTCGACATCTCTTGCGAACTTTTCATTTCGCAGGAGAGTGAATCTGTGGTCAATAACCTTTTGCAAATCTTTTGAATTCGCTTCAGTGCAGGATCACGAGAACGTTGATACTGTCTTCGGCGAACATTTTTCAGACGAATCAGAAGCTGAAGATCGTCATCAATAATGGGAGAATCAAATTTGACTTGGACTTTAGGAATAGCAATATTCCTAGCATCCAAAATTGCATTAGTTAAAGATTCCAAGGCTGAATCAATATCAGCTTTGGTTTCTAAAACAAAATCATGATTTAAATTATTCTCAATATGATGCTGATACCTGTCCCAATTAGCTTTGTGGTAATTAAACACAGAACTATTGGGTCTGGTAACTGCTTCATGAGAAAGTGAAAAAGTTACTGGAAGATGATCAGAATCAAAATCAGCATGAGTCACTAAAGGACCACAATACTGACTTTGATTTGTCAAAACCAAATCAATTGTTGATGGATTTCTAACAGAAGAAAAGCAAGTTGGCCCATTCGGGTATAAAACCGAATAAAGACCAGAAGTGCAATCTCTGAACAGAATTTTACCATTGGAATTTACTTTTGAATTATTCCAAGATTGGTGTTTGGCATTAAAATCACCGATGATCAAAAATCGAGATCTATGCCGAGTAAGTTTATTCAAATCCCCTTTGAAATAATTTTTATTTTCCCCAGTGCATTGGAATGGCAAATATGCAGCTGCAATCATAATTTTCCCAAAAGAAGTTTCAAGTTCAATGCCCAAACTTTCAATAACTTTTAACTTAAAGTCACGTAACGTGCTATAAGTCATACTACGGTGGATAACTATTGCAACTCCACCGCCATTTCGATTCATTCGGTTATTAGTTATAACTTTATAATCTGGATCACTTTTCAAATAAGTGCCAGTTTTTAAAAATGTTTCGGTTATAACAGCAACATGCACGTTATGAACTCGTAAAAGTTGAAAAATTCATTTTCTTTCGCTTTTAAAGAGCGAGCATTAAAATTCATAATATTGATGGAATTACTTAGATCCATGATTAAACTTCAGGGTAAGAACAACATCATTCGCAAATTTTAATCCAATCTGGATTGCTTCCATCATGGATGTAGCATTACTCATTGTTTGAATCAAACCAAACAGTGAGTTTTGCAAAAAGTCATTTTTCAAACGTAACATCGCCGAGATCAGAAGATCCCAAAGCGTTGCCAGCAGAAAAATTTTCAAATGAGATTTGAGGTACCTGCCCAATTTCAGAAAGATTGGTAGAGGATTTAAAATTCGTGGATGAACCCGAAACGACGTTAGCATAAGAAATGCCATTGTTGTTACCTAACTTTTCCACGGTAGGGGTATTTCTAGAATTGTTCGAGTGAGACAGCACGAACGTTTGATTTAAAGATGCAGGTACAACCTGACTTTGAGAAAATTTCGGTTTGGATTTCGGCTGATGCTTAGCACGAGAATCCAAAACCTTTTTCTGATGGGGCAATCCCAGAAATTTGATTTGTGATTTCCACCACAATTTGCACATTTAAATTGGGTGACTTCTTTCACGGGACAATTGTCCTTGTCGTGAGAAGAATCCCCGCAAACCATGCATTTTGGAACCATGGCGCAATGATCAGTACCGTGACCGAATGCCTGGCAACGCCGGCACTGGGTCAGATTCTGGCCATTACCGCCATGTTTCTTAAAATGCTCCCACTTTACCCGTACATGGAACAAAAACTGAACTTTGTCCAAAAGTTTCAAATTGTTGATTTCATTTCTGTTGAAATGAATCAGATAAAATTGTGAAGTCAAACCAAAGCGAGAAATATTCCCGTTTGATTTTTTCTTCATTGGTATTACTTGGGATGGGGCAAAGCCAAGCAACACCTTAAGTTCGTTTTTGATCTCATCCACCGACAAGTCGTTGGAGAGACCTTTCAAGACCGCCTTGAATGGCCGAGCATTCTTGGTCTCATACGTGTAGAAATTGTGTTTGTGGTTTTCAAATAACCAACAAAAGTTTGGTGATCTTGTAAAGATTCCGTCAACAAGCGACATTCTCCTCTTCGACCAAGCTGGAACGAAACCTTCAAATTGCAAGTTTCCTTGCAATTCTTCAGTTGCGTTCGAAAGCTGGCCAAATCGGAGACGGAAGTCACAACAATTGGCGGAGCCTTTACTCGTTTCTCGACGGCAGAAGGCTCAGTACGAGGAGAAGGTTCCTTGTCATCAGTTTCGGATAAAACACCGAAACTGTTTGTCAATGGAATTGGAGGATTGACCTCACATTCAGAATCAGAATCAGACCTCAGAAGAGGCTGTTTTCTTTTTCTGTTTCCGTTAGCCGGTTTAGCGTTCAAACGCTTCACCGACGTAACGACCAAATCTTCAGAAGATTTGCGTTTACCTTTGTTTTGACGCATTTTGCAAGCAAAGTTCTCTTAAAAAGATGGCTTCGTTTGTAAAATACAACAAAATTTCAGGCGGGGTTAGTCTTGAAAAGACTGTTTAGAATTTTGGAAAATAACTCAGGTAGTCTTTAAAAAGACTGTGAATTTTGTTTTGAAATAACTCTGAGCTTAGGTAGTAAAAAATACCGCAGCTCTAGTGTCCGTTCACCATGAAGGTTCGCAAGACACTGACCATCACTAGATTTTCATGAAATTCAGACATACAGTGAACTAATGAATTATTCATTTACATTATTTTTTGCAAAATGAGTTGTTTTCCTTCATTAACATTATTACCCGCTGTAGGCTAAATTGGCAAAAAATATGGCGGCTGCAGTAA
This sequence comes from Culex quinquefasciatus, assembly GCF_015732765.1. Classification (NCBI taxonomy): domain Eukaryota; kingdom Metazoa; phylum Arthropoda; class Insecta; order Diptera; family Culicidae; genus Culex; species Culex quinquefasciatus. Next base: position 25,269,659 of record NC_051861.1, on the reverse strand, counting down.
TGCTTTTTTTGAAAAGCTTATAAAAACTAAATAAACAATACAAATTCATCAGGTAAGTTTCAATAAGTACTAGAAATGAATGAAATTGTGAACCTGCATAATAAATTAAACCAAAAAATGGTATAAGTTTGCTAAATACAGATTGAATCCAGTAGGTGGGCGAAAACTGGAGCAGGGCGAAAACTGGGTCCTCTACCCTAGGAGCACTTTTGATTTGGATCCTTTTCTGTAAGTTTTTTTTTAATTTTTCGTACTCTTGCTAGTGCCTCAGTTGAAGAAAAAAATGTTCCAAAATTCCAAGTAATACAATCCAAGTCTGCATTAAATAACATACATACATAAAACGTTCAAAGAAATGTTTTAAAATAATTTTTCTTCTAAAAAACAAGCAACTTTACGTCCCGTTTCCTCGTCACAAAAGGATTCACCACGTTCCCACATATTCCACCACGGGGCCTCATCGCCGCAGCACTTCTGGCACTTTTGTTCCCGTCGCTGTTGTTTTCGTTGATGTTATTGTTTGCGTAATGGATTTGAGTGCGTGAATAAGAAGAAGCGTCAACACAAACACACAACGCGGGGGCGGGCATTGTTTGGCCATGAAATAACTACCCTTTCCGGTTTGCGTGGGTGTATGTACGTCTGTCTGTTTTACCAAAACTAACAACAGTGGGTCCACCGGATGTTGATACATGCTGAAATTTTAGATTACTATTATTATTATTTATTTTTATTTTCGTACAATTTGAGAAGATAATTATGATTTGCCCAAAGTTGAATGTTGGGTTTTTGAATTATAGATCAAATCAACCAAATGTCAGCAAAACAAGACCCACTGTAGTTCCGAATTAGCTGTGGTCGGAGTCCCACTACAACCACACAGGGCAACAATGAGTTGGGCCCCGGAGGGGCAAACAAAGTTGTCTGTCGCGTTGTGGGAAAAGCCTAAAACAAATAGAGCGTATCAGCAACCATCATTGTTGTTGCTGTTACGGCGGATTCCACTGTCAACCCCTACTCAGCCAGAGAGGGTTGTGGAAACGGTGCGTTTCATCCCTACCGATCCTTAATTAGACCCACCGACCGGTGTGTGACGGTGATGATTATGTTGATGCCACCATGGGTATTTTGGTGGTTGTGTTTGAACAAGGGACTAGGGCTTATCACTAATAAATTATGGAAGATAATAGATTCGATGTGGGGCTCTGGGTAATGGTAGTAAAATAAGCTGTACTTGAATTATTTTGACCAAACAATAACTAAAAAATATCGCTTTTCTTCCTCCTCACTTGCAGACTGTACTGCTACGCCCAGAAGCACGTCAAGTCGATACGGGCCGTGACGAGGCCGGGCGAGATCAGCGAAAAGCGCTACCGCAGCATACGACGGCCCAAGGCGAACTGCGCCAGCAGCATCAACAAAAAGCTCAAACTGCGCCAGCTGGCCCAGCAGGCGTCCTCGCCGTACCACGTGTCCGACCACAAGGCGGCCATTACCGTGGGCGTCATCATGGGCGTCTTCCTAGTTTGCTGGGTACCCTTCTTCTGCGTCAACATCATCGCGGCGTTCTGCAAGACCTGCATCGGACCGCAAACGTTCAAGGTGCTGTCCTGGCTCGGGTACTCCAACTCCGCGTTCAATCCGATCATCTACTCGATCTTCAACACCGAGTTCCGCGAGGCGTTCAAGCGTATCCTAACGACGCGGAGTTCGTGGTGCTGCGGCCAGGAGATGGGTAACATCTACCCCCGGCACAGCGACCGCTACGTGACGGATTACGCCGCCAAGAACGTCGTCATGAACTCGGGCCGGTCGTCGGCCGACCTGGAGCAGGTATCCGCCATCTGACCTTACTAGAACAACATCAACAACACCGAAGTCTAACTCGCGAAGCACCACCATCACGACGCGTGGAGGGGTTTCTGGAGAGAGGGATTTTTTCGGTGCCAAGTACCTAGGCATAACTAATCGTTTCTGTTTTGTTCGTAATGGTTAAACTTTAGGTTTTGTACAGAGATAAAATATGTGTAAATAACTGATCGGTAAAATGTTTATGTTTACGCGAGTACTAACCCTAGCACACACTCAACGTACGCACAAATGAGCAAAGAAGTTTGGCTGTCGGTAGTAGAATGTACCAACAACTTTTAATTTTATGTTCATTTAAAACATCGTCAGTTTATTTAAAATGATAATTTGGCTGCAAAAAAAAGTTTGATGATTTGGTGACCAAAGACGAACTGTTAAGTAAGTATCTAGTTTTCACTCTATATTGATAACGTCATACATCAAGTTCCTGAATGCTCCGAAAGTCGTACAGCATTCAAAAATATTTACTTTTTTATGCAAAAACTAATCCAAATCTTTAACAAAACACAACTCTAGAGTTTTGAATTGTAAAGGTCCAATTAACATAGGAAACTCCACAGCTTTAAGGATCTTTTTGAAAAAAAAACTCTAGATCTGATTACGACTGTTTAGAGTTGATGTACTAGGTTCTATCTTATTCAGCCAAATATTTATCAAAACAAGCAATAAGTATCACCAAATTCTTAACACTTTATAACAGTTATGTTACGGCCAACACTTCGACGTGCTCGTGCTATCTTTTGAACGTTCCGAGAAAAACGCGTTTCAATAAATAAACAAAACGGAATATCAAACATGTTCTGTTTGGCAGACCATTGGTCAGTGACCAAATTGTGCATTGTCTTAAAATGTGGTTAAAGCTGGTTGCTGGATTCCCAAGTTACAATCAAAAAGGCATACTTACAAGTGACAAAATGTCCTCTGACTAACTTCCATTTGGACAGTTGTCGCACTTGCAGAATGTGACAAGATAGCACGATCAGATTGCAACTACTTTCTTATAAAGAATGACAACATCACACGGAGACTGCATTTTTTTTTTTAGTGAAAATACTCAGACATTTTAAAAACGTAGCTGAAAACACGTACAGAACAACTGAAAATTTGTTAACTGATTTGAAGGTCTCGGGACCAGAGAGCCCACAACTAAAAATATTTTTCAATGATTTTTTAAGATGTTTCACGAAACATATCCAAAAATAGGGAATATTTTTTAACAGGATAATGAGAAAGGATTTTTTGACAAAAATGTTATCGAGATTCGGTACAATAATTTAACTTAAACCACCGTGCGTCTCCAGCAAAATGTACTTGTAATTTATTTTGATGGAGAAGCATTGTACTCTGTGTTCGATTGCCGTTTTTTTTCGAAAAAAAACATATCTCAGAATCCTGTAATAGACACATTCCGCCGTGACGTTGCAACGCTTTGACTTTTCTTTTTTCAGTATTTCGGCTGTAACTAAAAAAATACATTGAAAAGGTACTTATGTTATTACAGATTCGGAAAGTACATTAAATTTCCTATAAGAAACAATGTTGAAACATTATTTTAAGCGAATATTCTATTTTTGAGAGGGGAATATGTAGCGTGACGTTGCAACGCGTGACTTTTTCTCAATCCTGGCCCAATTCATGTTTCGCCATTAACTCTGCTCTGTTAAATGGCAAATTTGGAGTTCTTCTTCCATTTTTAGTGTAAAATTGACCAACAAATCGAATGCAATCATTAGTTTTTCGAAAAAATCAAACCTCGATTTTTAAAGACCATTAACATTTCGTGACGTTGCAACGCACTGTTTTTGAAAACAGGGTTTTTCGTTGCGTTGCAACGTCACGAAATTTTAGTTTCAAAATAAATCATAGTTTTTGTTAGTTTGAGCAACTTCAGGTTATGATTTTATTATAAGACATTAATAGACAATACAAGGACATGTGAATTGATTGGCCCGCCCATGTTAGACCCCCCCCCTAAACCGCTTTCACAGTAGCAGTACGATATAGCATTTTCATAGTAAAAAATATTTGTATTATTCGATTATCACGAAGGACAGCCCCCCCCCCCCCTCCCACCTCCTCTATCCATGTTATGGGGCGTCCATGCATTACGTAACGCCGTAATATCAAGGGGGAGGGGCGGGGTTCGAGGATTTATACAAAAAAATGTATCGGAAATGTATTACCAGGGGGTGGAGGGGGTCTAAAAATATAAATGTTTTGTTACGTAATGCAAGAACGCTCCCTTAATATTTTAATCGTTTTGGGAAATTTACAAAACACGTGGAAGTTTTAGAAGGGAGGTATGGAGCTTCAAGTTTTCAGGAGGGCAGAAATTTATAACTAAAGTGCCCATATCGTTTGTCGATGGCCCCTAAGGGGTGATCTGCAAACAACGTAACTTATTTTGTTGACTTTTGTGCTTTTTAAATTAAATTTCAGGAAATAATAAAACTGTTTACCTGCGCAACATAACATTTTTAATTGCGAACAACTAAACGTTGCATACAACTTATTTAGGTAAGGGTTCGTCCAACAACAAAGTGACAAAAGTTTGTAAAAAAACAATCGAATCACGTGATTATTATTGTTTGGTGAATTTCACCGTAAATTGGTCTACATAAGGGTGTGCGATAAAAAAAAATCGTTGCGTTGTATTAGAATGAACCCTCACATAAATCAGTTTATCATAAAGGGGCCATCCAGTAACCACGTGATTATTTTTTTGAAAGTTATAGAATTTTTCCCCATTGTGAACATCGGTCTATTTTGATTTACTCAACAAGTTTTATAAAATACCTACTTTTTTTGAGTTGCTACAAACCTAAGTGACGGAATTTGTGAATGATCCATGTACAATTTTTCTGTAAATAGGCTCGGAAACATTATAAAAAACATATATAATATTTATTATCCTTTGATCTCCAACAATCAACTACGCATACACCTTTTTTGCCATGTGACCAATATGATTTAAAATTTCGTGACGTTGCAACGCAAACTTAAACCTGTTGTAATCTAGACAACCAATTTAGTCGCTCTAGGTTGCATTTGAAAGCTCTTTCCAAGTACAAAGAGCATCCGAAATATCAAAATGATTGAATGTTTAGTTTTCTGTTGACATAAACAACTGTCCCTTTTTCGTGACGTTGCAACGCAATAAAATGGTAAACTTACACTAGTTTGAAAAAATACTTAGGGGAGAGTGGGGAGACTTGATCCCCTTTTTTTGTATCGCACATAACTCTGTCAATTTCGCACAAAACTATAAACTTTTTGCATGAATTGAAAGCTTTAACATTCATCTATGTTTGGCTAATAAGGGTGTTTCATCAGATATACTCTTCGAGTTATGCCAAGCGTTTTAAAAAGATATTTTAAACCGGCATTATAAAAATATTAGGGGTAACTTGATCCCCCTTTCAACATTTTGAAGAAATCTTAAGCAAAATGTTTCTTATTCATCCAAACTTTTAATTTTCTATAAGTTACAGCAATTTCACATAAAACCTGTACGTTTGTGTTCAAAATATAACAAGTTTAGTATGTAAAATATTTAAAAACTTAAAATATTATTTTTTAGACCAAATTTAAGCATGTTTTCAAATGCTGGAAATTTTTGTTTACAAAACTTGTGAAAAAGGTTCTAACTGCAGTAAGTTATGTACAACTATACTAAAGGAAACTATGTACGAAAACCCAGCCCAATTAATTAATCTTGGGGGTGATTCCAGTGACTGTAAAAATGCAGGGATCAAGTCTCCCTAAACGCACTTTTTCTAACAATTGATTGTAAAAATAGAATGACGATAAATTTAACATCAAATGCGTAAGGGTTTTGGAGTTGATAAGTTTATCAAAAAAATGATATACAAAAAAATTTTTTTTGAATAATTTTTTAGTGTTTTCTATGCTTATCAAAAAAAGAAAAAAAGATCTCTTGGAAGTTTTTTGCAGCTCGTTTTAGAAAAATTTGTGTAACTCAATCTAAACATTTTTTAATTTTTTTCTTTGTTTTCTACAATGAGTTTTAGTTAATTTCGCACAACTTTCTAGAACAAAGCTAATTGTTTTACCCACATGCTGACGAGATACAGGCTTGGGATCAAGTGTCCCCGGGGATCAAGTCTCCCCACTCTCCCCTAACTTAAGATAAACTGTAAATCCATGACATTTCCGTTTAGTACATCTAAAAACCTACAAAATGCAATTAAAAGAATAATTTTTGGATTTTATTTCGCTGAAAACCAGGAGTTTTTAGAAAAATGTTTTAAAACGCTGATTTCATCACAAATTGTTGCAAAACTTAATCAACTTGTACATAATGATATTCAAAAGTTCAATTAACGAAAACCATGATTTTTGAAGCTTCAAGTAGTCTAGAATCGAGGAAAAATATCCAAATAGCTCATACACACTTTTCAAAATTTCATCCTAAGGTGTACATTGCCGGAGAATGTGTCAATAGTAGTTTTTGCAATTCCGTCGTAAAACTACTTACTTTTCCTGTCATTCTTGAACGACGAAATAGCCTACTTTTCTGTACCAAAAATAACAGAATTGAATAGCAACACTTTTCACAATAAATGCTGTTCTACTTTTCAGCACTCAAAGGGGGGCTGAAAATTTGAACTTTTCAGCACTTGTTTCGAAAAGTAACACTTTTCAAAAAAATTATTTAAACGAGTTACTGACAAAATACATGAAAATTTGAAATAAAATTTCAATCAGTGTGTGTTTTTGGAATTGCAAAAAATGTTGTATGGAACTCGTTGCAAAACTTGATTTTTTCAGCACTCTTTGTATTTATCCAACTCGGTGAACCTCGTTGGATAAATGTACGATTCGTGCTGAAAAAATCCTCTTTTTGCAACTTGTTGCATAAACTACTATTACTACTAGAGCTCTTCAAGATAGTTACAGCATATCAATTTGGACCACGGTAGGATAAAATTCTCTTCAAAACTTCTTCATGAGTTTGGAAGAGTACTTGAAGAGAGTGTTATCCTACCGCGGTCCAAACTGCTATGCTGTAGCTATCTTGAAGAGCTCTTGTAGAACTCCTGGAAAAAAATGTTACTTGGGATGTTACGTAAAGCGTTACGTAAAAATAATTCCATCTTTTAAAGAAAAAAGCTTTTTGATCCCGAGACATTCAAATCAGCTTGTTTTCATTCGATCTGTAAGTGTACTCAGTAGGGTGCCCAGAAAAAATGACCACCTGTTCCACAAACGGAAAACGTTTTTTTTGGGTTATTTTAAGCATCTATGTAAGTTTTGAGCGAAATTGGATGAGATTAACTCATTGATACTCGAGCCTAAAGTTGGTGAAAAAAATATTTTCCATACATAAATGACTCTTTTGAATAGCTAATAACTTTTCAGGGTCAACTCTTACAGCTTTGGTATGTTCTACAAAGTTGTAGAGCATTAAATTTCCAATGAGAATCTCACGTTTGGGAATATTTTGAAGAAAAAAGTGCACCGTGCAGATCAAACCGTAAGAAAGTTGGGGTTTCCATATATATTTTTTCGATTTTTCCCATACAATCTTCACCTCCGAGTATCAATGGGTAAATGTTGACCGATTTTGCTTATATTTGGCCCAGAGTCCTACAATAGCTCTAGAAACAATATTCTGCTTGTGGAGAGAGGTTTTGAAAAAAAGGTCCATATTCTGGGCACCCTAGTACTCAGCTATATTTATAGATTAAATCTCAATTTTTTTTCGCTTAAAGCCCAAGAAAGATGATTATCTTTTAAAGCGTGACAAGCTGAAATTGGTTGAGCCGCTCCGAAGATATGAATTCTATTTGTTTTCTATAAATAGTAAAAAGCGCTTATTTTTGACAACCGTAATTCGGTTAGGACCACTCTAATCATCAAAGTTTGACAAAAAAATAATAAAATAAAGTAAATACGTCAAATGCTGTATCAAGTAGGCGAATACCCGTTTCACCCCTTATCCAACAAATTGTTAAAAAATATTTTAATTCATTCTAAATGGCATTTTTTCCAATCAAATTTACAACTCCATTACTTCTAACTTACGTGAAATTTTCCGAGGATTCCGAATATGACAAAACTGATACCAAAAGGTGCCGCTATCTTTTGACTTATGGGCGTTGGAAGCTGTTGCAAAAAGATGTAAGGGTTTTAAAAAAAACATTTTAACAGCAATTTGTAAAACCTGGATGTCTATTGCCCATTTTGAAGTGCTTCAAAAGACTCTTCGAACGCTTCTAAGAGAGTTGGAATTGATGAAGTTTTACGGAAATGCGAGAAATTTTAAGATTTTTTATGTTTTTTCAACCTCAAACTTCAAAGCCCGTTTCACCCCAATTCCGTTTGTCGTTGACAAACAAACGCTGAAAGTTTCATCCAAATCGGGGCACCTCGATACGACCTCTAGAACAAACCGAACAATATTTAAAAATTCTGCAGCTTTATAATTTTCTTTGAAAAATTCGGGAGCGATTTTTTTTAACGTGTTTCACCTCTTCTCTTGTTCACTCGTAGTGAAAATTCACAAGAGAAAAATATTTGTTTAGCAAATTCTCCATTCCTGGCCTTATAATATTTCAAGAACAGTAGTCGTCTCCATCAAGAAATATCTAAACATTTACCTTGGATTCCTAAATAGGGACCAAAATTACCCCTTAGGACACAATTTTAAGAAAATCTAGGAGGATCCGGGGAAATAACTGTGTGAAGAATGGTGTTGTAATTTTGGTATGATATTTGAACAAAAATAACTTCCTTCAGCCAAACAACTTTTGCTCAACTGACTCGATAACCAGATCCACTATCGCTTAAATATATCAAAGACACAAGAAAAAAAACACGAAAATAACGAACGAGAATAGTCAAAACAAGCAATCTTACGAGTATAAGTTAGTCATCCCCGTGTACGATTGGAAACAAGAGAAAAATGTTACTATAACCTATCGCAAATGAAAAACGGGCAATACGAATAGTTAGGCAAAAGTTTAGTACTAAATTTCGTTCTCCACACAGCAGTTCCATCCAGGGTGACACTTAACTTGCGAGGGACCCTTTCGACCAATACACACCTGTTACCTGTAAATATGAACCAGCAACATTTGCACCAAAGTCAATCAAAACCTAACTGAAAATTTCCACTTCGTTGAAGATTGAGCTGAGAAACTCCCCGTTCGTTCGATTTCGTGGGCAACAAAGCAGATGTTTATGTTTCGCTGTTGTTGATGTTGAAAATTATACCAAATAAAAAAGGGGTTCCACCGAAATTTAAGGCACAAAAAAACCCGAACCGTTACCGTATGTAGAAGATAGCAATTAGTGTAAACTCGACGATAAGAAAAACAACACTTTGGAGGGCTTAGATTAGGCAAAAAAATGAGAAATTCCAATAAATCCACCACCACATATCCTTAGCGACCTAGGGCCAAACTCTATTAAATGTGTGAGAATGAATCAAACCAAAGGAAAACGCTTAGTGTTTAGTATAGAAAACACTGTCCTTCCCCTCTGAAAAAGATGCCCAATAAGTAGGAATAGTAGTGTAGTGTAGTGTAGGTCGATCGCAGCTGGTAACAATTACCAGCTTAGTGCTACTCTGATAAAAAAAATCCATGTTTAGGCGTTAAGTTTTAAGGAGATTAAACTACTTGTTAGGGCACGGTGGGCTTCTATGATAAATGAGTTGAAAAAAAACCCGGTACGGTAAATGAGTCTCAAACACACAAACACGTAAATATATAAATATTGAAGAAAAGATACTAATATGATTATGCGAAAAAGACTGATTACTGTTTATTTAAATGAAACGTGGTGAATACTATCAGTGACAAGTAAACCAGATTGATGACATTAATTTAGCACAAACAGGCAAGCATTTATAGGGAAACGCAGCTGCAAATGATAGCAAAATTTAGAGGAAATGAGAGTAACCTATGGAAAGAAGTATAATTTATTTATATGAAAAAGAAACAAATTATTTTTTCTATTACTAAAGGACAAATCGTCCTGTGCTCACAGACACAAAAAGTCACCGCGAACAATCCTGATGATACAATTGTTACTATGAACCCAAAAGGAAACCACTATTAACTATTACTAGAACTTTAATCAAACGGACAGTCAGTGAAAAAACCAAACAATTCTAAGTTGGTCCTCCTTTTCTCAGAATACAGGAAATGTGTGCAGTAAAGTTAAAAAAAATAGCAAAAAACAACTCTATTTTGTACATGGAAACTTGGAAACCCAACTATTATAGCAAACTGGACAAGTGACACACTTACACAAAACACAAACTCACAGATAGGTCTATGATTGTTCTTTGTTGTGAATAGTTTAAAACAACCAAAACAAAAAAGAAAAACAAGCTCTAAATACAGCTCGATTTGAAAGACAACCTCGTTGGCAATTATTTACAGAAGCAATATTGAGAAACCTTCGGTTCGATTTTCAATATCCAAATCGAATGAAAATAGCCCCAAGCCAGTTAATCAGAAAAGATTAATTTGTTGTCACGGGAAAAGAAGGGTTTCGTGTTGATTTTCTCCCTCCCTCGCTCGAATTGAATGGAAGAAAAACTTTGAATAAATTACATCGATTTCGTCCCTTGGCGAGCCAACTCTTACAGTTTGGTAGGAATCGTGGGAGGAAACGAAAACAAGCAGAATGATTTTTTCAAACTTTAGTCTATGTCCTCTCTGTACTTCCACATTACCCTCATCATGCATACTTTTTACTTCCCGCCAAAAACCCTTTAATGCCCACGCATTTTCCAAACTGTCACTCGTCCGTCATCCGATTTGCAACTCGTTTTTCTTTCTGGCGCCACTCTAAAACAACAGACGGGAAAACGGCCCCAGAAAACGCATTTGGTCACTTCCATCACAAAGCATTTGCACGAATCACACATGACAAGGGTACGAAAAGGGGATTTTCGATGTTATGTTTTTATCCCTTTACATATGTTTTTGTTTTCGTCTCGAGGTGTTGTAATTTAAAAACCAATTTTTAAATTTTGATCATTTCATAAAAATGTCAGACCAACAAGTGCCAAAATTTTAATTCCTTGTTTATTAAAAATATGTGTGCTTATTTGTCATTGCTTCATTGGATATTATTATCGACTAAGGTTGCAGATTTGCGCCATTCTCATTCAATCAATTGAAAAAATAATAAAGTTCGTAGATGACGCAGTTACTCTTAGAGCGTTGGCTGTCGGTGATGGTTCTAGAAATAGTGCCCAGAAATAGTAAATTGAAATGGAAAACTAATCACAATATGTCAAATCGTGCCTTCCATGTAATAAGGGTACATAACATAAACTTAAACAAGAGTGTATCCCTTTCAAACCTTATGTAAACTATCATTTAAGTGAAAGGGATACATTCTTGTTTACAAAACATATGTGCCCTTTTTAAATGTTAGGCTCCAAATGCTTCAACAAACAACATTTTCATAAAATCATTTTTTTATCGATCTGTTTATGAGAAACACACAAAACTTCCACAAAACTCAAAATCAAATTACTCGCTCTACGGCATTCCCTTGGCGTTCTCGATTGCGAGATTCCTACTCGAAACTAGGTGTCCGATGTAAACAAACAGTCTATCCCCCTCCTTCTAGTGACAGTTCACGTTGAGTAAGAAAGGGATAGGATGCTTGTTTACATCTACGGATTCGCCCTATTGAAAATTTAATACGGAAGTGAATATTTTTCAAAATTATTAAACGAGTTAAATTCTTCAGATACTATAGCTTCAGAGATGTTTTTATAGGAAAAAATACACAAACCTTTTATTAAAGATTACAAATTTAATAATGTTTTAATTCTTGACTGGACTTTCCCATTCATCAACCAGCCAGAACCCAAAGAACGAAGGGAAGTCGTTGGAGAAAAATCGCGCCATTAAAATTTTTAATGAGCACCCATTGTGTAAACGTCAAGTTGACTGAAACTGAACTCGTCCTATTTTCGACGACCCCCGTTGCCAGAGAGTTTGCGTTCGTGCAGCCTCCGAGGGTGGTGGTGATAAAATTAGTAACAAAGTTATAAAGCTGCAAGACAGGTTTGGCGGAAGAACTGCCGCTGCCAACAGATGAGACACTCTTCCGGGTGAATAGGCCAGCTTAATTATGACAGATCCCAGACGCTGAGCTGGGACTTGGCTTTCACTTAATAAGGGTGAGGGTACCTATTTTGGGTCTATCTACGAAGAATTTGCGGGGCACAAAAAAAATCAAGAAAATACTTTTTTAAGCACAGTGCTAGCACAAGTTGCAAAGATTGTTTGTTTATATCACACCAAGGTGAAGGAGATGTAACATTTAATTAGTCAATCACTCAGGTGAGGGAATTTTAATTTGAAGTTAATGTTGCAGTCATTTTGAAACTTTTGAATATTTCTCATCGCAAAAGCCGACACTGATGAGAGAAACTTTTTCACCGTCAGATTATATTTGATTTTCTCCTACCTTTTCTTTTCAGGACGACCAGGAATACTTTGAAATATTTTGACTTTGACAGAATGAAGCAGGGAGTTGAAGCCAATTTTCAAATTTAAATGCACAAAGTTTTCTTCTAAATAAACAGCAATCTATTGTACATTCATCACAGCTGAAACCAAGCTTTGTTTGCAAATACCAGAATCCGAATTCCACTCAACCTTAAAACAACTCACAATGCAATCCATTCCCAACATCAGTAACCATCTGCTCTCATGCTGACTTGATACTGACCAGTGAATCCAACACAACCGGGTGAGGACAAAAGGGCTCGGAATCCTCTGAAAAGCATCCCGTCCAACGTCCAACCAAACAACGAAACGCAGTTGAGGTTGCTGGTACGCCTGCTGAATGCAAACTATTTCCAGCGCCAACGATGGTGCGGTTCTGCGAACGAATTCCGGGTCCAAAATCGCCGATCCATGTTGGATGTGCATTGATGCGAAATCTTAGAAATACCCTCCGGTCGAAACTACACGGCGAACGTGCTGTTCAAGGAACGTAACGATAGTTGAACCTGGATGGACTGTTGTCGTTGGTAGTATTAGCGATAACGTGCTCTCTTAGCACGATTGCCATTGCACACTATCAACCATAATAAATCATATCTCATAATGGTAGTTTATGCAACAAGTTGCGAAAACAAGATTTTTTCAGCACGAGTCGTACATTTATCCAACGAGGTTTACCGAGTTGGATAAATACGAAAGGTGCTGAAGAAATCAAGTTTTGCAACGAGTTGCTTACAACATTTTTTGCTATTCCGAAAAACGCTTTTTGAATGGAATTTTTGTGTGTGAAGTAAATTCAACGTCAAAACAAAACAATACTGAAAAATGTTACTTTTCGATACAAGTGTTGAAAAGTTCAACTTTTTAGCACCCATTTAAGTTTATGTTAACAGTAGTTTATGCAACAAGTTGCAAAAAGGGATTTTTTCAGCACGAGTCGTACATTTATCCAACGAGGTTCACCGAAATCAAATGGGAAAGAGGCCCAGTAATCAAAATTCATAAAACGAATAAACTCGTGCTTAGTGGACCAAATAAGCAACTCTCTACGAAATCGGCCGATTACGACCATTTTTATTTTTTGTATTTTTTTATTTGACTTAAACTTTGTGAGGGCTTTCCCTATGACCAAATAAGCTATTTTGCGTCTTTGGTTCACCCATACAAGTCTCCATACAATTTTGGCAGCTTTCCATACAAAAAATGGTATGAAATATTCAAACAGCTGTAACTTACGAGTTAATTATCCGATCTTTTCGAAAAAAATATTTTGAAAATTTTTAAATCAAGACTAACATTTTAAAATGGCCAAACATTGAATATTACGCCCATTTAAAATGAAAGTCTTGATTTAAAAATATTGAAAATATTTTTTTCGAAAAGATCGGAAAATTTCACGAATTTTTCATGCATTAACATTGAAAATCGGACCATTATTTGCTGAGATATCGTCATTAGAAATGGTGGTTTTTTTTGGTGGGATTAAGAAAACTTCAATTTTCGTGTTTCTTTTCCTTAAAGCGGCTCTATCTCAGCAACCAGAGGTCCAATCTTCAATGTCTCTTAGACAATTTTATAGCAAATTTTCTGAACTTTTCAAAACAAATATTTTTAGAAACGGTCACTTATGTTCACTATTTTTAAAAATTGAAAAACTGCAAATATTTCGCTAAAATCAAACTTTCGGTGGCTATATTTTGAAAACAAAAAATCTGTACAGTACTTTTTGATTGCAAATTCATTTTTGCATTAAAAAATAATGTCAAACTTGTTTTTGCATGAAACTTCGATTTTTTCCAAAAATGACTATTTTTTCAAAAATTCATAACTCGGCGGCAGATTTTTTGACCATGTTTCTCTATGGCTCAAAAGTTGCGGATTTTTGTCCCCTAAAACATATAAAAAATCTCGAAAATCAAAAAATACGTATTTTGAGAAATTGAGTTTTAGGGAAAAAAAAGTTGATTAAAAAATCTGCAAATTTTTTTTCCGTGTACCAATTTTTTTTTCTCAAAAGTCCTCAACAATACCTACAACTTTGCCCAAGATACCAAATTGATCAGAAAATTCTCTCAAAAGTTACAGCTGTTTGAATATTTACATAACATTTTTGTATGGACAGCAGCCAAAATTGTATGGAGACTTGTATGGGTGAACCAATGACGCAAAATAGCTCATTTGGTCATAGGGAAGGCCCCCACAAAGTTTGAGCCAAATAAAATAATACAAATAAAATCCATTTCCGGTTTTGGTAGAGAATTGCTCAAATAAGAAAAATCATGGTTATATTAAATAGTAAAGTGCAAAATGCGCAATACACCTAGTATACGGAAAGTTTTTGTCAGAAAACTTATGTCATAAAAATCACACTCGAATTTATGTTTTATGAAAAAAGGCAACTATGGTGTCTGTGGCAAAAGAACATGAGCGCCATAAGTTAAACATTCTCTGCAGCGTCATTGACGGTGTGGATAATGTTGTGATAAGAACGTGATGCTGTTTCTAAATGAATTGTGTGCTAATTGAAGAACCGAGCAATCGATTCATGCCAAACATAATAGAAAAAGCGGTTTTGTATAATGTTTTGATAAACAAGAGTAATGCTCTACGTTTTTGCATATCAACTTCTTTGTTTTTCTTTATTTTAGATAAAACTTTCAAGTCAAAAGAAGCCATTATGCATTTTTCGATACAAGTCTCCATAAAAATTTAAGGGTTTGTTATACAAAATGGGTAGGAAATCCAATCTTGAAAAAGTATTTTCTGATCGTTTTGATGTCTAAGACAAAGTTTATGTTATAATTGACGTTTTAAAAAGGCATTTAAGAGTGCATAATTGGCAAAGGAAGCACGTGGTCGTAAAAAAAATATTCGGAGTGAAAAGTGATTTTTTTTTGTTTGTGCCTTTTGTTTCGCATTTTTGTCGTGAATTGTGCGTTGCGAGGAGAAGATTACCCTCTGAAAATGCAGCCAAAATTGTATGGAGACTTGTATGGGTGAACCAATGACGCAAAATAGCTCATTTGGTCATAGGGAAGGCCCCCACAAAGTTTGAGCCAAATAAAATAATACAAATAAAATCCATTTCCGGTTTTGGTAGAGAATTGCTCAAATAAGAAAAATCATGGTTATATTAAATAGTAAAGTGCAAAATGCGCAATACACCTAGTATACGGAAAGTTTTTTTGTCAGAAAACTTATGTCATAAAAATCACACTCGAATTTATGTTTTATGAAAAAAGGCAACTATGGTGTCTGTGGCAAAAGAACATGAGCGCCATAAGTTAAACATTCTCTGCAGCGTCATTGACGGTGTGGATAATGTTGTGATAAGAACGTGATGCTGTTTCTAAATGAATTGTGTGCTAATTGAAGAACCGAGCAATCGATTCATGCCAAACATAATAGAAAAAGCGGTTTTGTATAATGTTTTGATAAACAAGAGTAATGCTCTACGTTTTTGCATATCAACTTCTTTGTTTTTCTTTATTTTAGATAAAACTTTCAAGTCAAAAGAAGCCATTATGCATTTTTCGATACAAGTCTCCATAAAAATTTAAGGGTTTGTTATACAAAATGGGTAGGAAATCCAATCTTGAAAAAGTATTTTCTGATCGTTTTGATGTCTAAGACAAAGTTTATGTTATAATTGACGTTTTAAAAAGGCATTTAAGAGTGCATAATTGGCAAAGGAAGCACGTGGTCGTAAAAAAAATATTCGGAGTGAAAAGTGATTTTTTTTTGTTTGTGCCTTTTGTTTCGCATTTTTGTCGTGAATTGTGCGTTGCGAGGAGAAGATTACCCTCTGAAAATGCAGCGTCATCAGTGCATAATTGGCAAAGGAAGCGCGTGGTCGTAAAAAATATTCGGAGTGAAAAGTGATTTTTTTTTGTTTGTGCCTTTTGTTTCGCATTTTTGTCGTGAATTGTGATATAGTTTTCGATAAAAACGATCCGAGTTCGTTAGGTTTATCGCGTAACAAAATTATTTTGATTCATTAAGAACGTCGTGTGGTGCGCTAGTCTTTTTTGTGTTGAAAAGACCTTCCCATAGCTCCGTAGCTCGGAGGGCTCGACGTCGGTTGTTTGTGTGTTAAGCCCTCTCCATAGCATCGTAGCTCGAGAGGCAACGAAAATCAATACCTTATCTAGCTAATAGAAAGAAGATAGGAAGGCACTTGATGATTGAGTTCGTCGCGTCTATTCTGTAACAAATTCATGAACTAAATGATTATATAATTAAAAATCAGACTACGCTATAATTGCAGCATTGCGTTTAACACCTCATACTATAAACAAATATTATTTGGTTTTATCTTTCCACAGCCGGCTGTCTAAGATTAAACCATTTCATTAAAAATTTAACAACAGTTAAACGGGACATGTCTCATCCGCAGCAACCGATTGTTTGCCTTGAGATTAAAATATAATACCTTTCAATAAACACTATGATTTTGGGCCGCATCATCATCTTCTATGATGAATCCTGACCAAACACCCTATCCTACTAACCAATTTTCAGGTTCCTGGCGCTTGTGGGGTGTAAGCACAGAGTAAATCAGCTGCCCTAGTAGCAACCTGCGCTATACCGCCCGAACTCTGGTCCGCTGGTCGTCCGCTTCGTCTGCTGCTGGAAGGAATCGGTGAGTTGGTGGTTCTGGCCCCCGCGGAGTCGGCCCCTGGCCGAACATTGGCTCAAAATTAGCACAGATACTTATTTTTGCTTAAGGAATCGAGTCAGAGGTTATCCCTGATGCTGATTTTTTGCCTTCCTCACCTTAGGTAAGGCTATAATCCTGCTAGGAAAATGAACTTTTTTTTCAGAAACGTCGTAGACCCACCTTCGTGTATACCTATCGACTCAGAATCGAAAACTGAACAAATGTCTGTGTGTGTATGTGTGTGACCAAAAGTCTTACTCAGTTTTCTCTGCACTGGCAGAACCGATTTAGGTCAAACCAGTCGCATTAGACTCGGTTTAGAGTCCATATGTCGCTATTGAATTATTCGAAGTTTCGATAATTAATTCAAAAGTTATGTATAAAAATGTGTTTTCACAAATATCCCGATCTCACTTAAATGCATGTAAACTATGTCCGGATCCATTATCCGACCCATCGTTGGTTAGGTAATTGAAAGACCTTTTTGTTAGGGTACTAAAAGTTGCGTATTTTAATCTAATCTAATCTAATCGAACACAAGCGCAGCCAGTCCGAAGAAAGCATCCTGGAAGAACTTGTGGTAAGATTACGCCTCAAGTCCTTTCTTGTCAATATTAATGATTACAGTACATCCGAGTTAACCCGAAAATGTATACACCCAAAACTGGCAGCGCTAGTCCGAGAGAATGATGGTCTCGAGTCGAGAGAATAGTGGTACCATTCACGGACGCAGAGGACACAGCTCGAGATGGGCGATAGAACTATTCTCTCGAGGTTCATTTGCAAAAAAAGTTCATCCGTCAAACAAAAAACCAAAAGTGTCGACAACGGGAATCGAACCAGAGACCTTTGACAAACCAATCCAATGACTTAGCTGCCTCGGCCACCACAGCTTGCTGACCGTGGAGAAGTCAGAAGTCGATGTATGACACTTGTTGGAGATTTATTGATTCAACTAACGAATGAACTCATTTGTTATGATGGTGTGAGTTGGTACCTTTATTCTATCGATTTTGGCACTGAGCCCTCAATAAATTTTGAGAGAACGATTATCTCGATTCTGAATTTTGGGTGTAGCAAAAATTAAAGCGGCCAGGCCTACTGCGTTGCATTAACCGCAGAGACAGATTCTGTGAACGGATCACATTTCACAGAATCATCATAAGAAGAAGGATGCGTGGACATACCGTACCAAACGCTCCAAATCAGTTGTGGTGTGGTGTGTAAGTGTAAATTTGGCAGATAATAATATTTAGTGGCGTGGGGAGGGGAGGGGGATGAAATGAGGATAGGAGAAAGGTAAGATGGGAAAGGGATAATATGTATATATCATTTGATCAATAGAATATTATATAAAATAAGGGAATAAAATCATATATCAAATAATGATAGATATATGGATAGATCTCACCAAATCAAGATTTAACAGCTCCAGCAGGGTTTGAACTTATCATCAAATGCCACTTGAATTGTGAATCTTCGAAGACTTCTAGACTTGAATAGGACAACAATAAAGTAGCGGGCAGCAACAATCAAGGTTTCGGTTCTTCCTGCAGCGATCCTGGTACCGCTCAGCCGGCAGCAAAGGCATACGACGCCGCAAGTTGGTACTGATCACCACACGATGAATTTCGTTCGTGTAGTCGTAACCCCCATGAAGAGTATCACGCCGACGAGAAATTGAAATCAGGGTTTTGTTATTCCACTGACAACCGCTACCACAATTAAAATTGTACAGGAACTCCGGTTTAAACAATTAAATTGAACGTTTTTAAAAATTCAAATTTCCAAAATATGACAGCGGAAAAAATACGTCCGTTCACGCTCCGTACTAAAAGTTGCGTATTTTAATTACGAAAATTTTAATACCCTAACATGTATAGGTCATCGCTGAAATTTTTAAGTTATCGCAGTTTTAGTGAAAAAAGTTCATTTTTTGCCGATTTCGTCTTTTTCCTGGTTTTGTGAGTGGTGCGTCGAAAAACTCAGTTTTTATTTTCAAAAAATCATATCTCGGAAATTTACGGTTCGACATCGCCAATTGTTTGATAAGTTATGTAAAATTTTCCGAGGAATCCGATAAAAATATTTTAAGACATAGGCTCTTTTGTCAAGACACGGTAAAACGCCATTTTATGTTTTCATAGGACTTTTTCAAATGTTAAGCTAGATTTTTTAAACTTTTTACTATTTTTCTCAAATAGCCGAACTAATCACCTTTCTTTTGCGTCTAAGATAGCTAAAATCTGATGAAATGACGCGGAGATATGATTTTTTGAAAAAAAGTAGTTTTTGCGAAAAATGACGAAAAATGCCATTTTTTGGACTACCTTAGCACGATGTAGGTCACCCTAATGGCCAAACAAAAAAATACGGGTCTAATTATTTTGGCCAAGGAACCACCAGAAAATGTTTGAGCCCGATCGAAGAACTTTTTTTTGGTTTAGGCTCTTTTCAAATGGAATTGCTGACTAAGTACCCATTTATTTTAGTAGGACTATCATTTCTTTGGCAGCTTTTAGCAGAGTTTTAAAATTCTTTAGATTTTGGTATTGAGCTAGGATTTCCAAGATTAAATAAAAATAAATTTATAAATAATACAAGTTCAATATCATAACCATTCACTACGAACAAGTGAAGCCCGTATTGAAAGACACTTTCAATATCCTCACCAATGCTGTTGATAACAAGAAAACAAACCGGAAAAACATCCCCCTTCCAGTGGCACGTGGCCAGAACGTTTGCCGCTCTGCCACTCTCAGCAGTTGTGTTGAACTTTCCACGGTTTTCCGCCTCCAGCTTCCATTTGCGTGCCCCAATCGGATTAAAACAAATAAACGGAAAGGAAAAACAATTATAGTTTTCCCTCGTTGATGCGAATTCTAACCGACTTCGTCGGGTGCTTCCCTCTTTGCTGACGCGGCAAATTCTCTCCCAAGATCATCATTATCTATCGTTGAATCGAATCACTCCCCGATTTGTGAAGCACGAAGCAAACTGAGGTTGAAACTGAATTAAAAGCGCGGGTCAATTTGATGGGGTTTCGCGACTTGGTCTTAGAGAGGAGAAGAAAACGAGGAAAATTTCAAGTGTTGCTTTTCAGGATTTTCTCGGTGGTTTTTCGAGTGGAAGTTAAATTAACCGCACGCGCGCCTAATTGATGGTGAAATTTACCATTGCTAATTGGATTTAGGTCCCGTTGGTTGTTAGAAATTATAATCAAGAGCCCCAAAAGTAAGCCCTTGAAGCCGAACTCCTACGTGTTGCGGTGGAATTTTTAAGAGTTTTTCAAGACGTTATTTTCCGAGAGCAGAGCCATTTGTCTTGCGCGAGCTTAGCCGTGCTTTGCGAAATGTTACACGTGGATCGCAGCAGCGTCAGCTGAGAATCAGCCGGGAAGACAAACTTTGTTCCTCAAGGGGTTTGCATTTCGAAAAAGGTGGGCCCAGTGGGGTAAAATGAGTGTTAAAATGATGAGCACTAAGAGAGTTAGTTCGGGAGCATTTTGATCTGCGTTTCAGAGTAACTTCTATCAACATAAACCGAGAGCGTTTCACCATCGACATAGTATTTATTTCAAAAGATAGAATTCAGTAAGATCAAACCATTGTAGTCCTGTTCACCCTAATATCCCCGTTCTTCATGCCGGTTTCGACGAGACCATAATCGTTGCGGGGCAAAATGACTCATAATATGAATATTCGTTTTTTTGCCTTCCCACGAGTGAAGTCTTTTACCAATCCACGTGGTTGCCGGTTTCTTACTTGTGTTTCACACGGAAAGACCAACTCTGGCCGTGAAGTGATGCAATGAAAGCGGAAGTTAGCAGTATATCAAAGACTCGTTTTAGTTTGAAGAAAAGTGCTTAAGTTTGGTAGTTTGGTGGAATGACAGTTTACTCAACAAAGTAAAGTGTTGCGACTAGTCGTCAATCAAGTTTGATGGGCATCAAAGTTGTTGACTCCAAGATCTCAACCATTCATGCGAACATTGTGTATCTGATATTAAATGTAATGCAAGCGCATGGGATTGAAATTAATTTCAGAATACAGTAAAACATAATTTTCTGCAATAATGATTCCATTATAAAGATTTGATTAAACTACCCAAATCTGAATAATCTGCAGATCGTGTCGCAATTGCCAATACCAAAATCTCTGAAATCTATTTCCCCTTATTATGCCAGCAGCTTTTTCTTGTGAGTCCTTCCAAAAATGTAAACCTCCCCCATAATCCGGCATTCATCTCCTTTTTGCGGACGGTTATATCTCATTTGCAACATAACCCGAGCCACCATACGTAGCATAGCTCTCAAGATTCTACTTTTCCGGTAGCTCCTTTATCTACTCGGCATACACCGAACTGGAATTTCTATTTTCGCTAATCCTCTTACCACACCACCAAGTCCGAACATCCAGCTGTAGAACATCAACCCACCTACAGTGTTTCCAGCCCTTGAATCGATGTAAACTCACCAATCCCGTTACGTTCTTGCACGTTTCTCATCTTTTTCATACAAATCATATATTTAGTTTTACGTACACTTTTCCCAACGCTACGGCCACACCAGTTTTCCCTCCCCCTTTCGTGTCTTTGTTGTCGCTTCAGATTTGCCCCAATCTAATGGATTTTCCGCACACTTTTCCTCGCCCCCCCTTTTTGCCGTGGCGCTTTTTATTTATCTTTCCACGTGCCACATCGATTCACATGGTAATTTTAAATATACAGCTCGAGCTTTCCGCATACCCGGACCGTCAAGCTCAAACTTTATCAAGCTTCTACGGTTTCGACAGTAGTAGTTGGTCGACAAATTTGAACATCTACACTGTGTACCACAAAAATGAAACTCTATCGCCACTGAATTGTGAAAGGTAATACGCGGTTGTGATAATAACTCTCACTCATTCTCGTTAGAAAAATAACTGAATTTAAAGATTATGTTGGTGTGATACTTCTGTTCAATCCCAACTTTCGTAACATAGTGTAATATATGGATTTCTATCAGAATGATGAGAATGAACTGGTATTGGCACAGCGTGTCCTCCAATAGTTTCAACTTCGGTTTGCCAGATGGCAGCAGCGACGGATCTGAGGGAAGTTTCCTGCGAAATATGTATTATTTTAAGATTGCTGCAAAATGTGGTTAGTGATTGCATCTTGATCACTGGTGTTCGAAACTTTTGTTTGTTTTCCACATTTAGCTTCATGTGGTTAAATCAAAATCAAAGTTTGACTATAACTTTGTGGGGGCCTTTCCTATGACCAAATAAGCTATTTTGCGTCATTGATTCACCCATACAAGTCTCCATACAATTTTGGCTGCTGTCCATACAAAAATGGTATGTAAATATTAAAACAGCTGTAACTTTTGAGTGAATTTTCTAATCAATTTGGTGTCTTCGGCAAAATTGTAGGTATTGTTGAGGACTTTTGAGAAAAAATAGGTACACGGAAAAAAATCCAGATTTTTTAATCAACTTTTTCTTCTCTAAAACTCATACTCATATTTTTTAATTGTAATTTTAATCGTGAAATTTTCCAATCTTTTCGAAAAAAATATTTTGAAAATTTTTAAATCAAGACTAACATTTTAAAAGGCCCAAACATTGAATATTACGCCCATTTAAAATGCTAGTCTTGATTTAAAAATTTTCAAAATATTTTTTTCGAAAAGATCGGAAAATTTCACGAATGTTTCATGCTTTAACGTTGAAAGTCGGACCATTGGTTGCTGAGATATCGTCATTAGAAATTGGTGGGTTGTTTTGGTGATATTTAAAAACATCAAATTTTCATGTTTCTTTTTCTTAAAGCGGTTCTATCTCAGCAACCCGAGGTCCAATCTTCAATATCTCTTGTAAATTATAAAGCAAATTTTCTGAACTTTTCAAAAAAAATATTTTTGGAAATGGTCAGTCATGGTCACTATTTTTAAAAATCGAAAAACTGCAAATATTTCGCTAAAATCAAACTTTCTTTGGCTTTATCTTGAAAACGAAGCTCTTTATCCAAAAATCTGTAAAGTACTTTTCGATTGCAAATTCAGATTTTTTGACCATGTTTCTCTGTGGCTCAAAAGTTGCGGATTTCTGTCCCCTAAAACATATCAAAAAAGCTCGAAAATCAAAAAATATTTATTTTGGGAAATTAAGTTTTAGTGAGAAAAAAGTTGATTAAAAAATCTACAATTTTTTTTCCGTGTACCTATTTTTCTGAAAAGTCCTCAACAATACCTACAACTTTGCCGAAGACACCATAAGATCAGAAAATTCACTCAAAAGTTACAGCTGTTTGAATATTTACATACCATTTATGCATGGACAGCAGCCAAAATTGTATGCAGACTTATATGGGTGAACCAATGACACAAAATAGCTTATTTGGTCATAGGGAAGGCCCCCACAATGTTTGAGCCAAATCAAAAAATACAAATAAAATCCATTTCCGGTTTTGGTAGAGAATTGCTCAAATAGTTTCGTTGAATGGTCAAAAAGATTCCAAGTGTCTGTTAAAAAAAAAAATATTATTTTTCTGAAAAAAAAATCAAAATTTCAATATCATTCTTACCAATTAAATGGGTCAAATTTATGTTTGGAAAATTTCACAAAAGTTTAACTTTAAGCATTTTAAAATCGGGCCAACAGTTACCATTGAAAATAATAACTTTTTTAAAACATTTTCAAAATTTCACCAGTCCAATGACCAAAAATCAAAATTGTAGAAAATTTTCTCGATTCATTGAGACAATATTTTAATTTTCAAGGATTATTACCAATCATGAAATTTTCAAAAGACAAACGTGTCCCTACCTCTCCGTGGCACACAAGTTTTAAAAGTTTGTTTGAACGCTGTAGTTAATGCCAAAACAATCAAATAAAATAAAATTATAAGTTTACCAAAAATGTGAAACATTTCAACGGAAATATTTCATAGGCATCCGAAGCATCGGGAAGGCAAAGCAGAAATTTATGGTTTTGATTTCCTTAAATTCAAGCAAATTTTTGTATAAAATATCGATTGTTTTGATGTTAACAGCTTATTTGAGACCTAAAGAATGCCATTCACTAACATTTCAGTCCAAATTTGTGCGATTCATAAGCAAAATCGAGTGTCCGGAATTCGAAGTAAAAGTGTTCGGATTTCGAATCAGCTTTTAACAGTGTCCGGCATTTGAAGCACAACAAGTCATTTTAATTTTCAAATTGTTATGAAAAATTGTTAGAAAAGACATATTTTGCATGCATTCTCTTAAAACTGGCTGTTTATACTAAATCCTGATGTTATTTATACATTTCCAACTTATTACTTGATTTTTTGCCAGCTATAACAAATATAATATGGCACTATGTGTCCGGAATTCTAATCATGACGTTATTACCACTTTTGCAGCTTCCAAAAAATCAAAAAGGTCGATTTCTGAGAGAATTGCAAAAAGAACTCGGTTTGTCCCCAAAAGAGATTATTTCTTCTGTAACTGTTGCTATATCAGAGGATGTGCTGAAATTGAAAAGTTCTTGCTACTCTTTCCCCTTGCAACCTAACTTAAAGTTCTCCTGCATGACCTCGTAGATTTTGGCTTGAACCGCAGTCGATTTTCTGATAGTAGGGGAAATATACCCTTTTAGTCAAACGTCTATCTACGCCATATGAAGAGTTTGATGCTCGATTAAAGCTCCAAAATACTGTTTAGGCTATGAACATACCAGCAACAATACCACCTCGAGTTAGCACGCAAATTTATGCCATTTACTGTCCAAAAATATCAAATTTAATGCACTTTTGATCATAATTTCTTTTTTGCGAGACCATTTTTCTCATCATTTTGTTGGCACACACATCCACACGCAAGATGAAAGCTTCACTGCTTAACGAAAGGCGCCATCAATATCTCTTCACTGAAACTGCTTCCAACTACTGGCAACATGTTCTTTTGCACATTAGCTAGTCACTCAAAAGAAAAGTAAGTATTCGCTTAACATTTAGTTTAGGCCCAGTGCATTCTCTTCAGATTAGAACACACTTGGGAAAAGAAAAACTCTTAGTAAAAGTGAAATTTAAAAGTTGCTCTACTTGTTGATGTACTTGGTTTTAGTAAATTTCGAGGAACACTCCAGATTATCCAGCATTATTCAATCACGACCGCTTATTAAGCTTGAAATGGGTATATTTCCCCTAGATTCAGCACTATGATACACTGAAGGTAGTTTTCAAGTGTTGAAAATGGCAACAGAGCTTGGGCAAAGAGTAACTATTCTCTCTGGCTTGGACATCTTTTGGCACTTGGCAACATTCAATCTTTACAGAATTGTTTGTTTTTTTCGGAAGAACCGTAGTGCTGGTTCTGTTGAAACATTTTCATTGTGTTATTTAACAAGAGAAGTGAGTTTTTCATGAATAATTATGAATATTTTTGATTTATATATTTTTATTTTCTAATGACCAAATTTTCTCTACTCATCAGTAATAGTTTGCTAGATTACAGATACAATCCCCCCAGGAGAGAGAGCACAATTTTGTGGAGGGACATTTTTCATTTCATCTTTATTTCCCTCGCCAGTCGGTGCACCCGGTAAAAGATATACAATTTTGTGTGCATCCACCCAGGCTGACTCCATTTCAATTTCGTCCCCGATGACCACCACCGGTAGGATGCTGCGGTTAGTTCCTTCTTATCCTTTTTTCATCCTGATTGTGAAGGATGATGCTCCCCGGGACCGGTTAGGGTGTGGGTGTGGGTGGTGCATTTTTCATGTCCAGCCAAAGTGCAGCCAGAAGTTTTTGGGAGAAGAGTGGAACGATTTTTCACAGATTCAAATTGAATTTGTTTTCGAGTGCACTCTCGGAGTGGTTTGCATACCGGTTGATATGAATAATTGAGCTGCTATGTCGAAGCTACCGCCAATCGATATTTTGCTCGGAACCTTAACTGTTTTTTGATAACGTGGGTGTTCCTTTTTTTTAATTCTATACAAACTGATTTTTGACGAAAACAAAACCCTGAATCTAAATGAAAAAATTAAGAACATCCTAATCCACATTCAAGCTATTTTTTACACTAAATGTTCAGATTAGCTAGTATAGACATTTTTGATTTTCGTTACATCTGATCAGTGTTGCAAGCACATGAAACATCATAACTTATTGAAAGGTTTGTGAATACCTACCTTGAAATGTTCCATCAATTTCGAAAGTTGCAGAAAACCTTTAATACACGGAAAGAAATCCTGTCAGCGGATCCGTTTACATTGTAAACACTTTGCTCTAGATTTCGTTTACAAATGTTATCGATCCGTCGTCCGTTCACATTTGCAACAAAAACGATTACATTGTAAACGCAATTTGACAACATAACGCCCTCCTTAATTTGGTAACGTTCTGCATACTTGCAGGCGTTTCTGCCGGTTCAGCCATAGAACCCCTGAAAGTATGCAGCACGTAGTGCTGCTTTTTGAGGGTGGAGCTACTTCTTCTTCTTTGTTACATATTTCGGATACCCGCAATAGGGTTGGTAAAGAAATAGGGTAGTTAAAATTATTATTATAATTGTTTTATTTAAAAAATTTCAAAAATTTCAAAAATTTCAAAAATTTCAAGAATTTCAAGAATTTCAAAAATTTCAAAAATTTCAAAAATTTCAAAAATTTCAAAAATTTCAAAAATTTCAAAAATTTCAAAAATTTCAAAAATTTCAAAAATTTCAAAAATTTCAAAAATTTCAAAATTTCAAAATTTCAAAATTTCAAAATTTCAAAATTTCAAAATTTCAAAATTTCAAAATTTCAAAATTTCAAAATTTCAAAATTTCAAAATTTCAAAATTTCAAAATTTCAAAATTTCAAAATTTCAAAATTTCAAAATTTCAAAATTTCAAAATTTCAAAATTTCAAAAATTTCAAAATTTCAAAATTTCAAAATTTCAAAATTTCTTTTTGTATTTTTGTATTTTTGTATTTTTGTATTTTTGTATTTTTGTATTTTTGTATTTTGTATTTTTGTATTTTGTATTTTTGTATTTTTGTATTTTGTATTTTTGTATTTTTGTATTTTTGTATTTTGTATTTTGTATTTTTGTATTTTTGTATTTTTGTATTTTTGTATTTTGTATTTTTGTATTTTGTATTTTTGTATTTTTGTATTTTTGTATTTTGTATTTTTGTATTTTTGTATTTTGTATTTTTGTATTTTTGTATTTTTGTATTTTGTATTTTTGTATTTTTGTATTTTTGTATTTTTGTATTTTTGTATTTTTGTATTTTTGTATTTTTGTATTTTTGTATTTTTGTATTTTGTATTTTTGTATTTTGTATTTTTGTATTTTTGTATTTTTGTATTTTGTATTTTTGTTTTTGTATTTTTGTATTTTGTATTTTTGTATTTTTGTATTTTTGTATTTTTGTATTTTTGTATTTTTGTATTTTTGTATTTTTGTATTTTTGTATTTTTGTATTTTTGTATTTTTGTATTTTGTATTTTGTATTTTTGTATTTTGTATTTTTGTATTTTTGTATTTTGTATTTTTGTATTTTGTATTTTGTATTTTGTATTTTTGTATTTTTGTATTTTTGTATTTTTGTATTTTGTATTTTTGTATTTTTGTATTTTTGTATTTTGTATTTTTGTATTTTGTATTTTGTATTTTTGTATTTTTGTATTTTGTATTTTTGTATTTTTGTATTTTTGTATTTTTGTATTTTTGTATTTTTGTATTTTTGTATTTTGTATTTTTGTTTTTGTATTTTGTATTTTTGTATTTTGTATTTTTGTATTTTTGTATTTTGTATTTTTGTATTTTTGTATTTTGTATTTTGTATTTTTGTATTTTTGTATTTTTGTATTTTTGTATTTTTGTATTTTGTATTTTTGTATTTTGTATTTTTGTATTTTTGTATTTTTGTATTTTTGTATTTTTGTATTTTTGTATTTTGTATTTTTGTATTTTTGTATTTTTGTATTTTGTATTTTTGTATTTTTGTATTTTTGTATTTTTGTATTTTTGTATTTTGTATTTTTGTATTTTTGTATTTTTGTATTTTTGTATTTTTGTATTTTTGTATTTTTGTATTTTTGTATTTTTGTATTTTTGTATTTTTGTATTTTTGTATTTTTGTATTTTTGTATTTTTGTATTTTTGTATTTTTGTATTTTTGTATTTTTGTATTTTTGTATTTTTGTATTTTTGTATTTTTGTACAGTCGACTCTCTGGCTGTCGATCTTCTCGATATCAATAATTCTCCATCTATCGATGAATTCTTCAGTCCCTTCAATCTGCATACTTCAATTATCTTCATTCCTCGATATTTTCCCTTGCTTGAAGGATCTCTTCCTCGACGGTCCCTTGGATTCTGTTTGCTTTAAAAATCTCTTCCGGTTGTCAATAATTTAACTTTCTCATGGCTTGCATAGACATTTTTCTTGGCGAAACGAAGCTTTGAAGGGTGTTTGACTGTTTGACATTAGTTTGTTTTTGTTTGATGGACGTTGCCATGATTCTCTCCCATAGCTGGGTATCAAGAAAAAAATATTTTCAATCGAGTCTTCATTTTGCACCGTTCTGTAAACTGATGATTCTCTTCCTCGACGGTCCCTTGGATATTGACAACCAGAGAGTCAACTGTATTTTTGTATTTTTGTATTTTTGTATTTTTGTATTTTTGTATTTTTGTGTTTTTGTATTTTTGTATTTTTGTTTTTTTGTATTTTTGTATTTTTGTATTTTTGTATTTTTGTATTTTTGTATTTTTGTATTTTTGTATTTTTGTATTTTTGTATTTTTGTATTTTTGTATTTTTGTATTTTTGTATTTTTGTATTTTTGTATTTTTGTATTTTTGTATTTTGTATTTTTGTATTTTTGTATTTTGTATTTTTGTATTTTTGTATTTTTATATTTTGTATTTTTGTATTTTTGTATTTTGTATTTTTGTATTTTGTATTTTTGTATTTTTGTATTTTGTATTTTGTATTTTGTATTTTGTATTTTGTATTTTGTATTTTTGTATTTTTGTATTTTTGTATTTTTGTATTTTGTATTTTGTATTTTTGTATTTTGTATTTTGTATTTTTGTATTTTGTATTTTTGTATTTTTGTATTTTGTATTTTTGTATTTTTGTATTTTTGTATTTTTGTATTTTTGTATTTTGTATTTTTGTATTTTGTATTTTTGTATTTTTGTATTTTTGTATTTTGTATTTTTGTATTTTTGTATTTTGTATTTTGTATTTTTGTATTTTGTATTTTGTATTTTTGTATTTTTGTATTTTGTATTTTTGTATTTTGTATTTTTGTATTTTTGTATTTTTGTATTTTTGTATTTTGTATTTTGTATTTTGTATTTTGTATTTTTGTATTTTTGTATTTTGTATTTTTGTATTTTTGTATTTTGTATTTTTGTATTTTGTATTTTGTATTTTTGTATTTTGTATTTTGTATTTTTGTATTTTGTATTTTTGTATTTTGTATTTTTGTATTTTTGTATTTTTGTATTTTGTATTTTTGTATTTTTGTATTTTTGTATTTTTGTATTTTTGTATTTTTGTATTTTTGTATTTTTGTATTTTTGTATTTTTGTATTTTTGTATTTTTGTATTTTTGTATTTTTGTATTTTTGTATTTTTGTATTTTTGTATTTTTGTATTTTTGTATTTTGTATTTTGTATTCTTGTATTTTTGTATTTTGTATTTTTGTATTTTTGTATTTTTGTATTTTTGTATTTTTGTATTTTTGTATTTTTGTATTTTGTATTTTTGTATTTTTGTATTTTGTATTTTGTATTTTTGTATTTTGTATTTTTGTATTTTTGTATTTTTGTATTTTTGTATTTTTGTATTTTTGTATTTTTGTATTTTTGTATTTTTGTATTTTTGTATTTTTGTATTTTTGTATTTTTGTATTTTTGTATTTTTGTATTTTTGTATTTTTGTATTTTTGTGCTTTGTCTTTTGAGTTTTATTTTTATATTTTTTTGTGCGTTCTTGTTATTTTGATGTTTTAACAGTTTTGCATTTTTGTATATTTGTGTGTTCTTGTATTTTCAATATGTTGTATTCTTGTAATTTTTTACCGCGGGGCCATGTAAACGTAGAAAAACTGTCGGATTCGCCCATCTGGTCCGTAAACGCTTCTCGATAAACTGCGCTGTTGCGTTGCCCAGCTCGTTCTCTAGAATAGCATAGGCCGTTTCGACGTGGTTCTCACCTCGGTTGGTTTTTGGGATCGAGTTTGGACCGAACGAGACGCAGATCTGCGCACCATGTCGGAGTATATCGTGGCGACCGCACCTCCAACGGATCGGGTTGGAGAAGCTTTCCCACTTTTCAAGAGGCGGCCACTTACCCAAGAGGAATGCACCTAGCGTCCGAAAGTACGTCACCCGTTTTGAAGTTCCGGTCGGCAACCATGCTCCGGCCGAAATTCGGCAACATCTCTACGTAGATGCCCTCGGCCACCAGAAGAAAACTTCGGAAAGGTCCGGTTGATGGTAGTTGTTGGCCAACAGGATGTTGACCAGGGTTTGTTCAGATCTCTTCAACAGCCGATCTGTAATTATCAAAAAATTACGAAAAATCCTTCTAAATTCCCCCCGCAAACTCACCGATTTCGTGATGCATGTGCTCTCGGTTTGCTTGCCCAGCGCAGCATATTTGTCCTCGCCATCCTCGACCAGATGGAACCGCCTAGATTGAACCTCCTCGGCCGGAAACTTCATCTTCGTCGCACACTAATCACACAAACAACACTTTAATTTTCGATGACAACCGGACGCGAAAACATGGGGAACATTGGGGTAAAGTGACTCGTTCAATATTTTTTTTTTAGCGCAAACTGATCAATTTAGCCAATGTTAGTTACTATTTTAAATGCATATGAATATGAAGTGTTAAACAAAATCATTCATCACCATATGCTGACCCAATTAAGCTGTTTTGTAAAAAAAAATATATGTTGAATTTTATTTAACCCCAATGCTCCCCATGATGCTGACGTTTTGCGGTCGCAAAACTCATTGCTTTTCTTTGTTGTGTTTTTCGCTTTGCTCTGCTCTGCGCCGTAACGCATCCAGAAATTTTGAATACGCCTAACTGTATGCAAAAAACCAAGCTAAAAACGCTAAAGTGTTAACATTGTGAGCACTTTTGCTTACATTGCTAACGAATTTGAAAACATTCGATGTAAACGGTTTCATTGCAGAATGTTATCAATCACGCGGACAGGATTTCTTTCCGTGTAGTGTTGCCAGATCTTAAAATTCCCTTAATCGGTATAAAAAATAAAATAAAAATAAAATACATCATAAAAAATGTACTTTTTGTTTGTGAATATTCGCTCCACTAACTGATTCACATGGAATTCGTTTCTGCCACATGAAATTTCAACTCTGCATAAGAAATTCATGTTAATGTCCCACTTCTAGCATTCTAAAGTATGCTTTACAAAATGTAGGCTTCCCCCCATACGGTCGAGCTCCAACTAATTCACCCCAAATAAACGGATCATAATAACAATTGCCGTAAATATTTCAGCCCAAAAGGCAGTCAGGAGTCGTACACGCACGTGTGCGCCCATATGTGCAAGGGACCCCAGCTGATTCCGGCAGCATTCTTGGTTCGGAACCGTCCCGGCTTCGAAGCCCTTATTACCATTACGTGTCGGCCATAAATCTTAACACCCGGGCTCCGCTCCCTGCAGCAAACCTAGGACAACAGGTTTTCCTCCTTTTTGGCGGCATTTCCATCAAGTTATCTTCAAGCCACCTTTTTGGGGTTGGCTGAACATCAGAAGGGTTGGCTGTCTATATATTTAACCATTTTCTTTTTGGTATGTGAATTTGAAGAATTTTTAAAATTAAACGTCCTTAGGCTGTTGAAAAAAACTTTATCAAAAAATTGCCTGAGAAATTGATAAAATTTAAAAAATAGAAACTGATTGGACAGCTCAAAGCTTCAAGAAAAAAATAAAATGCAAACTTTAATATTGCTACATCAGCAATTTCACAAATATTACTACGATATCACATAACCCGCAAAATCACTTTTTTGTTTGGTCTACTGTCGATGCTGTTTGTTGGAGAGATTTAATGCCACTCATTTTTAAATCCCCCAGGAAAAAAGCTGAAAACAATTAAACTGAAATTGTAGTTTTTAAACCCTCTCCTCTCGGAGCATCGTATTCACCAGCCGGAATCACCGGATATTTTCAACGCCACTTGGTGTCTAACCCTTAGCTTTTAACTTCAAATCGTAAAATAAGATGAGAATGAGATGAGAATGAGATGAGAATGAGATGAGAATGAGATGAGAATGAGATGAGAATGAGATGAGAATGAGATGAGAATGAGATGAGAATGAGATGAGAATGAGATGAGAATGAGATGAGAATGAGATGAGAATGAGATGAGAATGAGATGAGAATGAGATGAGAATGAGATGAGAATGAGATGAGAATGAGATGAGAATGAGATGAGAATGAGATGAGAATGAGATGAGAATGAGATGAGAATGAGATGAGAATGAGATGAGAATGAGATGAGAATGAGATGAGAATGAGATGAGAATGAGATGAGAATGAGATGAGAATGAGATGAGAATGAGATGAGAATGAGATGAGAATGAGATGAGAATGAGATGAGAATGAGATGAGAATGAGATGAGAATGAGATGAGAATGAGATGAGAATGAGATGAGAATGAGATGAGAATGAGATGAGAATGAGATGAGAATGAGATGAGAATGAGAAGAATGAGATGAGAATGAGATGAGAATGAGATGAGAATGAGATGAGAATGAGATGAGAATGAGATGAGAATGAGATGAGAATGAGATGAGAATGAGATGAGAATGAGATGAGAATGAGATGAGAATGAGATGAGAATGAGATGAGAATGAGATGAGAATGAGATGAGAATGAGATGAGAATGAGATGAGAATGAGATGAGAATGAGATGAGAATGAGATGAGAATGAGATGAGAATGAGATGAGAATGAGATGAGAATGAAATGCTAAGGGACACCCATTTCCCACTTGTTGCCCACAATGAAAATAGTTTCCTGTCCAAAATAAAAGCTCCCGCAGCGCAGTGATAGTCGTCTATATCATATTGCATCAAAAGCTGTTAACATTTTTGTGTGAGGTTTCACCTTTCGCGAAATAAAGCCGCTTTCGTAAATTGCTTTCCAAATCGGTCAGCTGCTGTCGACAGCTTCCGGCTTAGCTCTTAATTCAATTAGCAAAGCCATTTCAATGAATGAAGCTGTTTTTCGCTGTTGTTCTTCAAACACGCTAATTTGCAAACATTTTGACAGCATTGGATTTGCGGTGCATGAAATGAGGTCCGGAGTAAACATTTGCCAATTGATTCAAAACTGCGCATTTATCATCGTTTCGGACCGTAGTTATTTTATGCATAATTGAACATCTTGCATAATGTTTGAAAATGTCCCATACAAATAGTATAGAAATTATGACAAGGATTGTTCAATCAGCAGTTAAATAAGCAATACCTAAATGAAGAAAAAAAATCAGCCCAATTCAAAAAATCTGTAGGAGAAGAGTTCTTATATATGTCTGACGCACTCACAGAAACCACATGGGCAAATAGTTTATCCAGTAATGTTTA
The DNA here is from genome assembly GCF_015732765.1 of Culex quinquefasciatus. NCBI lineage: Eukaryota > Metazoa > Arthropoda > Insecta > Diptera > Culicidae > Culex > Culex quinquefasciatus. The sequence goes on along the minus strand of NC_051861.1, from coordinate 25,236,008 downwards.
ATTATTTTGGGTTCAATCGGTTTGTTTGCACGGCATAGGAGCTGCCATGGCTTACTGGTTACGGTGTTCGTTTTGTAAGCGAATTGTCTTGGGTTCGATTCCCATCTGCTTCCAACAAGAAAGTTTAGGAAATAAAAATTCTTGAAACTTTGAATGTGAACGAAAAATCAAACCACTAACCCATCACGGTGAGCTATAACTGGAATTGGATCACACAACCAATTTGTTGGCACGGTGGGCACGCAAGTTGAATAAATTCGATAAACTGTTTTGGGAGTTAAAATTGAGCCGGTATTAAACATTTTCGGCGAACATGGAACAAAAACTATACTTGCAAAGCCGTTCAACCATCTGAAATTCGCCAGTCTACCAAATCCCACCCCTGAATTAGCATCATTTTGTTAAAACACTATGCTTTTAATTTAATCCAATTGTCTGCGTTGCCTTTGGTAAAGGTATGTATGGTTATCGCAGGTGTCGAAAACAGGAGTACTCTGAACGCTTATTTTCAATACCGCTATCATATTTGACAACGTTCCATTTAATGCGTAAAAGCAGTTGAAAATCACTTTATTCAACACCTAATTGCTCGAACGAACCTGCATCTGTGGGATACCTGAAACCTGATGTAAAATTTTTGAGCATTTTTAACATATCTGTAAATCAGCAAAAAAAAGTTGAATTTTGGAATATTGGAAAGTTGGTTGGTTGAATATTACCTCTTTTTTTTATTTTACCTAAAAAATGTGTAAAAATGTAAACCTGATGAAAATTTACCAATTTCTGATGTAATATTACACTTTTTTTGACACAATATCTGTCACCATTTCCTGATTAATCACATTTGTACGCTAAATGTACCATTACTAAAGTAGCTGATATAGTTTTTTAAGAAAAACAATCAATGTTTCTATTTAGTTAACTAAGTGTATAAGCTTTTTAGCAAAATAAATATAAATTTTAGGTAATTTTTTTAAAAAGTCGGAATTTTGTCTGAAATTTATTAAAACTAGTTTTGTTTATAAAATTATCAATTTATATTGCATTTTATACTGAATTCAAGGCAAGAATAACAAGTTTTCAAATTTTACATGAAATTTGTTCAACTGAAATTGCCTACACGGAAAGAAATCCTGTCAGCGGATCCGTTTACATTGTAAACACTTTGCTCTAGATTTCGTTTACAAATGTTATCGATCCGTCGTCCGTTCACATTTGCAACAAAAACGATTACATTGTAAACGCAATTTGACAACATAACGCCCTCCTTAATTTGGTAACGTTCTGCATACTTGCAGGCGTTTCTGCCGGTTCAGCCATAGAACCCTGAAAGTATGCAGCACGTAGTGCTGCTTTTTGAGGGTGGAGCTACTTCTTCTTCTTTGTTACATATTTCGGATACCCGCAATAGGGTTGGTAAAGAAATAGGGTAGTTAAAATTATTATTATAATTGTTTTATTTAAAAATCAAAAATTAAAAATTTCAAAATTTCAAAAATTTCAAGAATTTCAAGAATTTCAAAATTTCAAAATTTCAAAATTTCAAAATTTCAAAATTTCAAAAATTTCAAAATTTCAAAATTTCAAAAATTTCAAAATTTCAAAATTTCAAAATTTCAAAATTTCAAAATTTCAAAATTTCAAAATTTCAAAAATTTCAAAATTTCAAAATTTCAAAATTTCAAAATTTCAAAAATTTCAAAATTTCAAAATTTCAAAATTTCAAAATTTCAAAAATTTCAAAATTTCAAAATTTCAAAATTTCAAAATTTCAAAATTTCAAAATTTCAAAATTTCAAAAATTTCTTTTTGTATTTTTGTATTTTTGTATTTTTGTATTTTTGTATTTTGTATTTTGTATTTTTGTATTTTTGTATTTTTGTATTTTTGTATTTTTGTATTTTTGTATTTTTGTATTTTTGTATTTTGTATTTTTGTATTTTTGTATTTTTGTATTTTTGTATTTTTGTATTTTTGTATTTTGTATTTTGTATTTTTGTATTTTTGTATTTTTGTATTTTGTATTTTTGTATTTTTGTATTTTGTATTTTTGTATTTTGTATTTTGTATTTTTGTATTTTTGTATTTTGTATTTTGTGTATTTTGTATTTTGTATTTTTGTATTTTGTATTTTGTATTTTTGTATTTTTGTATTTTTGTATTTTTGTATTTTGTATTTTTGTATTTTTGTATTTTGTATTTTTGTATTTTGTATTTTTGTATTTTTGTATTTTGTATTTTTGTATTTTTGTATTTTTGTATTTTGTATTTTTGTTTTTGTATTTTGTATTTTGTATTTTGTATTTTGTATTTTTGTATTTTTGTATTTTTGTATTTTTGTATTTTGTATTTTGTATTTTGTATTTTTGTATTTTTGTATTTTGTATTTTTGTATTTTGTATTTTGTATTTTTGTATTTTGTATTTTGTATTTTTGTATTTTTGTATTTTTGTTTTTTTTATTTTTTGTATTTTGTATTTTTGTATTTTGTATTTTTGTATTTTTGTATTTTGTATTTTGTATTTTTGTATTTTGTATTTTTGTATTTTGTATTTTGTATTTTGTATTTTTGTATTTTTGTATTTTTGTATTTTGTATTTTTGTATTTTGTATTTTTGTATTTTTGTATTTTTGTATTTTGTATTTTGTATTTGTATTTTGTATTTTTGTATTTTGTATTTTTGTATTTTTGTATTTTGTATTTTTGTATTTTTGTATTTTGTATTTTTGTATTTTGTATTTTGTATTTTGTATTTTGTATTTTTGTATTTTTGTATTTTGTATTTTGTATTTTTGTATTTTTGTATTTTTGTATTTTTGTATTTTGTATTTTTGTATTTTGTATTTTGTATTTTGTATTTTTGTATTTTTGTATTTTTGTATTTTTGTATTTTGTATTTTTGTATTTTTGTTTTTTGTATTTTTGTATTTTTGTATTTTTGTATTTTTGTATTTTGTATTTTTGTATTTTTGTATTTTTGTATTTTTGTATTTTTGTATTTTTGTATTTTGTATTTTGTATTTTTGTATTTTTGTATTTTTGTATTTTTGTATTTTTGTATTTTGTATTTTTGTATTTTTGTATTTTTGTATTTTTGTATTTTTGTATTTTTGTATTTTTGTATTTTTGTATTTTTGTATTTTTGTACAGTCGACTCTCTGGCTGTCGATCTTCTCGATATCAATAATTCTCCATCTATCGATGAATTCTTCAGTCCCTTCAATCTGCATACTTCAATTATCTTCATTCCTCGATATTTTCCCTTGCTTGAAGGATCTCTTCCTCGACGGTCCCTTGATTCTGTTTGCTTTAAAATCTCTTCCGGTTGTCAATAATTTAACTTTCTCATGGCTTGCATAGACATTTTTCTTGGCGAAACGAAGCTTTGAAGGGTGTTTGACTGTTTGACATTAGTTTGTTTTTGTTTGATGGACGTTGCCATGATTCTCTCCCATAGCTGGGTATCAAGAAAAAAATATTTTCAATCGAGTCTTCATTTTGCACCGTTCTGTAAACTGATGATTCTCTTCCTCGACGGTCCCTTGGATATTGACAACCAGAGAGTCAACTGTATTTTTGTATTTTTGTATTTTTGTATTTTTGTATTTTTGTATTTTTGTGTTTTTGTATTTTTGTATTTTTGTTTTTTTGTATTTTTGTATTTTTGTATTTTTGTATTTTTGTATTTTTGTATTTTTGTATTTTTGTATTTTTGTATTTTTGTATTTTTGTATTTTTGTATTTTTGTATTTTGTATTTTGTATTTTTGTATTTTGTATTTTGTATTTTGTATTTTTGTATTTTTGTATTTTTGTATTTTTGTATTTTGTATTTTTGTATTTTTGTATTTTTGTATTTTGTATTTTTGTATTTTGTATTTTTGTATTTTGTATTTTGTATTTTTGTATTTTTGTATTTTTGTATTTTTGTATTTTTGTATTTTTGTATTTTTGTATTTTTGTATTTTTGTATTTTGTATTTTTGTATTTTTGTATTTTTGTATTTTGTATTTTTGTATTTTTGTATTTTGTATTTTTGTATTTTTGTATTTTTGTATTTTTGTATTTTGTATTTTTGTATTTTTGTATTTTGTATTTTTGTATTTTTGTATTTTGTATTTTTGTATTTTTGTATTTTTGTATTTTTGTATTTTTGTATTTTTGTATTTTTGTATTTTGTATTTTTGTATTTTTGTATTTTTGTATTTTTGTATTTTTGTATTTTTGTATTTTGTATTTTTGTATTTTTGTATTTTTGTATTTTGTATTTTTGTATTTTTGTATTTTTGTATTTTTGTATTTTGTATTTTGTATTTTTGTATTTTGTATTTTTGTATTTTGTATTTTTGTATTTTTGTATTTTGTATTTTGTATTTTTGTATTTTTGTATTTTGTATTTTTGTATTTTGTATTTTTGTATTTTGTATTTTGTATTTTTGTATTTTGTATTTTTGTATTTTTGTATTTTTGTATTTTTGTATTTTTGTATTTTGTATTTTGTATTTTGTATTTTGTATTTTTGTATTCTTGTATTTTGTATTTTGTATTTTGTATTTTTGTATTTTGTATTTTGTATTTTTGTATTTTGTATTTTTGTATTTTTGTATTTTTGTATTTTTGTATTTTTGTATTTTGTATTTTTGTATTTTTGTATTTTGTATTTTTGTATTTTGTATTTTTGTATTTTTGTATTTTTGTATTTTTGTATTTTTGTATTTTGTATTTTTGTATTTTGTATTTTTGTATTTTTGTATTTTTGTATTTTTGTATTTTTGTATTTTGTATTTTTGTGCTTTGTCTTTTGAGTTTTATTTTTATATTTTTTTGTGCGTTCTTGTTATTTTGATGTTTTAACAGTTTTGCATTTTTGTATATTTGTGTGTTCTTGTATTTTCAATATGTTGTATTCTTGTAATTTTTTACCGCGGGGCCATGTAAACGTAGAAAAACTGTCGGATTCGCCCATCTGGTCCGTAAACGCTTCTCGATAAACTGCGCTGTTGCGTTGCCCAGCTCGTTCTCTAGAATAGCATAGGCCGTTTCGACGTGGTTCTCACCTCGGTTGGTTTTTGGGATCGAGTTTGGACCGAACGAGACGCAGATCTGCGCACCATGTCGGAGTATATCGTGGCGACCGCACCTCCAACGGATCGGGTTGGAAGCTTTCCCACTTTTCAAGAGGCGGCCACTTACCCAAGAGGAATGCACCTAGCGTCCGAAAGTACGTCACCCGTTTTGAAGTTCCGGTCGGCAACCATGCTCCGGCCGAAATTCGGCAACATCTCTACGTAGATGCCCTCGGCCACCAGAAGAAAACTTCGGAAAGGTCCGGTTGATGGTAGTTGTTGGCCAACAGGATGTTGACCAGGGTTTGTTCAGATCTCTTCAACAGCCGATCTGTAATTATCAAAAATTACGAAAATCCTTCTAAATTCCCCCGCAAACTCACCGATTTCGTGATGCATGTGCTCTCGGTTTGCTTGCCCAGCGCAGCATATTTGTCCTCGCCATCCTCGACCAGATGGAACCGCCTAGATTGAACCTCCTCGGCCGGAAACTTCATCTTCGTCGCACACTAATCACACAAACAACACTTTAATTTTCGATGACAACCGGACGCGAAAACATGGGAACATTGGGGTAAAGTGACTCGTTCAATATTTTTTTAGCGCAAACTGATCAATTTAGCCAATGTTAGTTACTATTTTAAATGCATATGAATATGAAGTGTTAAACAAAATCATTCATCACCATATGCTGACCCAATTAAGCTGTTTTGTAAAAAAAAATATATGTTGAATTTTATTTAACCCCAATGCTCCCCATGATGCTGACGTTTTGCGGTCGCAAAACTCATTGCTTTTCTTTGTTGTGTTTTTCGCTTTGCTCTGCTCTGCGCCGTAACGCATCCAGAAATTTTGAATACGCCTAACTGTATGCAAAAAACCAAGCTAAAAACGCTAAAGTGTTAACATTGTGAGCACTTTTGCTTACATTGCTAACGAATTTGAAAACATTCGATGTAAACGGTTTCATTGCAGAATGTTATCAATCACGCGGACAGGATTTCTTTCCGTGTATAAATTTGTAGATTTTTTTAAATTGTGTTTCAAAAACACATATTATTTATTATTTACAAACTTTTTTAACCTTCTCCTAGTGGAAAATTGTCCTAAGAATCCGAAAATGCATTCTGTTTTCCGATTAAAAAATATGTTCATTGAGAAAATCATGACACTTTGAGAAGTTTAAAATAATGACTTTCATCAACATTTTCTTAACTATAGTTAACTAACTTTTCAAGCTTATCAAAATTTTATGAAAAGTTCTTCTTGGGGTACTTTGAACACTTCTCTACCACGGTCAGTATGTTTCTAAACCATTCCTTACGTAATTTAATTGTACTCTTCATTTTGCGGAAAAATCGCAAACCTATCAAAGTCACCCCGTTTTACGGTACCGCTAATGGTGTCTTTTTGAAATAATGCTAATTAAAAAACTTTATCCACAACCATTTTCAGGTAATCGAACTTGTATCAAACCTCAGATCCTAATCTCTTAAATTTCCATTACTATTAGGTGTTAATTTTTAATTAAAAACATAACGGTGGCATCCAAAACCAATGAACGAATTCCCAAACTGAAAATCCCACCGCCCTTTCCCATAGTCGAACTAGCATTGATATTTAGTTAACACTGGAACGCCCAACGCTTGTCCAACTTACACGGACGTCCAAGCCTTCCAAAAAAGTTGGAACGGCAACTTCAACTCGCTGGTTCTAGGGCATAACTCAACCAATCAGGACGATTGTTGTTTCCAGGGATTTGTAAGAATGTCTAGATGATCCTAAAATTTTGCAGAACTTGATTTGAGCAAATCTGCAATTTCTGCGACCGAAAACATCGTTCCACCTTTTTTTTAAAGAAATTTCTGGCGATTTTTTTACACGCGAAAAAAAAGTTGGAACAATGTTTGATCGCAAAAATCACAGATTTAATCAAATTGAGTTCTGCAAAGTTCTAAACATCCTAACAAATCACTGGAAAAAATAATCGTCTTGATTGGATGAGTTATGCCCGAGAACGAGTTGAAGTTCCCGTTCCAACTTTTTTTTGAGCCTTGGGCGTTGGAATGTTAAGCGACGTCTTTTTCAATTATGACACAATGTGCCGTGAAAAAAAACTTTTTCGTCTGTTTACGGTAAAAAAAAGCCATCAATGCCATTGTCGTGTGGCGAGATGGTATCAGAAATAGCAACAGCCACCAACAATTTTTGTTGTGAGGTTCATGGGCCCTTCTTCAGCGTGGCTTAGCATATCCCAAACAGCAGTGGGCAAACATTTCGTGACACTGTCGTCACGTTGCCTAACTCTGGGCTTATTGCTGATAGGATATTTGGCAGCAAATGACGGGTTGCATATTTTTAGGCGATTTTTTTCTATAAAGCTGCAATTTACAATGTAACGGTTACAAGTAACGGTTGCCATTTCCCCCTTTTTGCTAATGTCTTCTGAACCCAAACAATCGTACCACAGATTCAACTATGGAAAGCTTTGAAAAGGACATCACTTTATACTCGTTGTTGAGGGGCTCTTTTCGCCTTGCGGAACGCAGGATTCACTTTAATGGCAGCGTAAATATTTACAGCTTGTGCAATTGCAATCTCCGATTCCGGGCGTCAGCCCAGCGCCTCACACAACGAGTCTTGTGACACGTCGAGCACCAGCTGAGCAGCAAGATTGTTGAGAGTCTGCCAGTCCCGAGATGCTGATGATGATGGCAGTTGATGGAAACTTCAAACATCGGTTGCGAGCTCGAGTTCACTGGGTTGGCAGTTTACTTAACGATAATGGGAGTTAATTGCAGATTGGCACCACTTATGATTGAGCAAAGCTAACGTGCGTTCAGCGTTTCAAGTGATGTGATGCGTACGAAACTTTGTCTAGACAAGCTTAAACTTAAGTTAAATTTGAGACCCTTATCACAAAAGAAAACATTAACTAAACAAACCATAACAAGCTAATTGAATCAATAAACTTTTGTCCTCTTCAATATCAGTACTTCTCGCAATAATTAGAACTCAAAGCTAATAGAATCAGTCAGTTCCAGAAATTCGACAAAGTTTCCCACTAGAACGAACAACACTGGACCTCTCATTGGCCAAATACCAGGCACTACCAAAAACACAATAACTGTTCAAGTCCCGTCCTGCGGAACGAACGACCAAGAGACTATCGTGCTTCATTAGACCGTGTTGCTAACTCAATTATGCAGGGCTTTTCCCGTGAAGAAGTCTTGGGTTTCGTGCACGCTAATCGTGGTTGATTGCTTTCGCCGTCAGCCCTGGCTATAGCCTTCAGGGTGCCACCGGAATTAATAACAAAAATATTAATTTTGCTGGACTGCGGGATTTCAGATATAATCATGTTCTTAAGGTAATCGGAAACTGAAAATATTTTTTTTTTTTTTAATCTTTTGCTGCGCTATTTCTATTTTATTTTGGTATTTATTTTAAGTGAAATTGTTCATTTTTAAAATTTCCATGAAAAGCATTTGATATTTATGTTTAAATTAGAGTAGTTCTTCCACTTGTGTTTTTTTAAACATAATTTAAAAAACTTACAATTTATCATTATTTTTAGTAGAACAAATTTTATGTAAAATGTGAAAAAATGTGACTCGTTCTTCGAATTCAGTTCAAAATGCAATATGAATCGATTATTTACATCTTATCGATAAATTTTAATCAATTAAATACATCTGAACTTTACCGAAAATAAATGTGAATCTCGTCGCATTTGTTCTACAAAATATGTAAGCATTCGACGAAACTTTGAAAATCCATAATTGGGTAATTCTCCGCCAACTCACACAGCAGTTTCCCCGACCCCTCTTCGATTTGCGTGAAACTTTGTCCTAAGGGGTAACTTTTGTCCTTGAACACGAATCCGAGGTCCGTTTTTTGATATCTCGTGACGGAGGGGCGGTAGGACCCCTTCCATTTTTGAACATGCGAAAAAAGAGGTGTTTTTCAATAATTTGCAGCCTGAAACGGTGATGAGATAGAAATTTGGTGTCAAAGGGACTTTTATGTAAAATTAGACGCCCGATTTGATGGCGTACTTAGAATTCCGAAAGAACGTATTTTTCATCGAAAAAAACGTTACTTAATCCACCTTAAGGTGGTTGGTGCCTTCCTCGCATCCATGTTGTATTTTATGTGTTATTTACAAATTGATTTAAGAGTTTTTTATTTTTTTTTCATTGTTTTTTTTTAATTATTGATTTTACTTGAACAGCAATTTTCAATTCTTTTTTTTACCAACTCTTCAAAATAAAGGTGAAAAGTCTCATGAGTTATATATTTCAGTAAAAAGTTTGTGAAAATCTTTGTCGAGACAAAATGATGAAGCAACATAATTAATACAGATTTTTCCAGAAGAGACGCAGACACTGCTTAAGCGATGTGGCAACCGGGCGATACGCATGCAAGGGGGTGTGGCTACCAATCCCCCACGTGATTAAAAAGTCAAAAAAGCAAAAAGACCCGGCCAAAAACCTTTGAGGTTATGCAAAAATCACCCTTTTTTGCAGCCACAAAAAAACTTTTTCTTGGCATAACTTTAAAAGTACTTCACTAAACAAAATAAAATTTAATAGGGTCTTAGGGGACCCCAAAACGAACAGAATAAGTCGGATCCGGCCAAAATCGGTACAGCCAGTTCTGAGATAATCGTGTGGAAAAAAATCATGTCTACACACATCCCCACAGACATTTGTTCAGAATTTGATTCTGAGTCGATAGGTATACGTGAAGGTATATATAGGAGTCGTATTTAAGAAGTTCATTTTTCGAGTGATTTTATAGCCTCAGTGAGCTGAGGAAGGCAAAAACACTAAAAATGTTTTAAAAATGCTCCCATTTTCCGTTACTCGCACGGAACAAAATCCGGTCGGCGGATCCGAAAAATTTTCGCGATGAATTCAAAAACATTGGCTGTTTGCGAAATCATCGAAAATGTTTCCGATTTTGAAAGAATTATTTCCGCATTTGGAAAAAAATGTTTGCGATATCGCAAACAACAAGTTTGCCGTGCCCTTTTCTGTGGCGCCCGACGCAGCCAATGCGTTACGCTGCTGTCAAAATCAGCAGCCCACTCTAACTTTAGGGGGGCTGCGGGCAACAATCGGGCATCCCCAGTGCCAGTTCAGACCCTTTATCCAAGACACAATCCGCAAAAATTTTGGTTTTATATTTGTACACGCACACCAATAAAATTCGTGCATGCCGAAACGCACACTCTCTCTTTTTTTCATAACGCGCGAACTGTCAAACTTTTTCGTTTGAACTTTTCTGTTGGTTAGAAAAAAAAACATGTTGTTTAGGTGTGTTTTGGCCGGCAGATTACAGGTAAGCTTTTAACTTTAATTCCATTCCACTCATTCCACCATCACTATCATTTCTACCGCCTCCAGGACACGGTCATCGAGGAGGAGCCGGAGTGGATGGCCGCCGGAGCGGAATACAAATCAGAGGCCCAGTGGAACGGGGTCAACGTGAAGAACTTAGATTTTGGGGACCCAAATCGGAACCGGCAACAATGGCGCAAAATCCGGATCGGGCTTCAGCAAGTGGTTCCGTAGTACAAAAAGTCGAGCGGAGCGAAATTTTGCCAGTCGCTTCCCCCAGCAGCAAAACCAACGTCACTCTCGTCGGGACCCTACGATCCGCATCAACAAGGCCACGTCACGGTTTGGCAATGAGTCCAGCACGGTAATGGCCCAGCAGCAATCACTCACCAAGAACCAGCAACCGCACATTCCGGCCCCGCAAGCGCTGCAGTTCCACACCCAGAGCGTCATGCAGAAATTTCGCTGCGCAAAAAGTGTCAAGAACATTGCGAGATGCTGGAGGGGCAGGCCGTCAAACCGGCTGCCGCCAATCCGGCCGTCCAGTAGTTTGTCCAGTCCGTCTGTCCCAACATCCAGCGCAGTCTGTCGGTACTACGCCTAACGGCCGCCGGAGCGAAACAATTCTCTGCGCCGCCACCGCAGCCGTCAACTCAATGTTCCCCGGTCAACCGTGACCGAGCTGTTCAACTCGCTGCAGCAGATGCTGCATCTCTCGCAACCCCAGTGACGCCACTGGGGCCGACCGAGGTCGCGTCGGCAAGGGTTCCGTCAGCTGGAACCTCAACTGATCAGCGTCGATTTGCTTAAGTGCTGCGCATTAAATTTGTTCCTTTTTTTGTTTTTTTTCCGAGAGAGGATTGACTTCTCGCAAGCTTTTTGTTCCTCTTCATCTGCAGGAAAGTAGTTTATATTTTACTATTCAAAGTTCTCAGAAATTTTATCAAATTTCATCTCATTTTGACTAAATTTACCTAATATGACCTAGTTCGAACAAAATTTAACATTTTTTTTAAACAAAATTTTACGAATTTCAACTAGATGTACCGTTATCAGGGGTGACATTGATCATACAACATTCTGATTTTTTGTATAACCCAATCTCACCCCCCCAGACCCAATGTCACCCCTGATGACGGTAGCTAATGTTAATTCATTAAACTAATTAAAACCAAATTTTAGCTAATTTTTACTAATGTTTACTTATTTGGACTTATTGAAAATAATTTTATTTTTTTATCTATCTTTTGCACGCATAAACAAATTAACCTAAATTTAACATAACTAAATTTAACCAAAATTACATAAGTTTTATTAAATTTAACTAATAAGGCTAAATTTAGTTTTAATTATATTTAACTATTTTCATCCAAATTGGTCGAAATTTATTCAAATTTAACTAAATTAAATTGATTTTTTACAAAAATTATCTAAATTCAACTAAACTAGCCAAATTTAGCCAATATTATCTAAGGTTTAATTAAATTTTACATAATTTACCATCATTTAACTAAATTCAATTAAATTTAACTAATTTTATGAATTTTAACAAACTTTGTTTAATTTAACATAATTTATCTTAATTCAACTTAATTTAACGTAATTTTACTTAATTTTATTCAACTTAATTCAACTAAATAAAAATTTAACTAAATTAAATAAAAAATACTGAATTTACCTTCATTTTACAAAACATAACTGAATTTTCCTCAATTTAACAAAAAATATCTAAATTCAACTAAAGTTTACCAAATTTAACTCAATTAAAAAAAAATTACTGAATTTTTCAAAATTTTACAAAATTTTACAACATTTTTCAATAAATTAAACTTGATTTAACTCAATTTAACTAAGAGTAACTTATTTTAACTGAATCCAACTTAAAATAAATTAATATAATTAAATTTAACATAATTTAACTGTAACAAAAAATAATGAAATTTTACAAAATTCAACAGAAAATAACTAAATTCTGTTATTTTTTCTAAATATAACTAAATTTTACCAAATTTAACTTAGTTTGACTTAAAAGAACTTAATTTAACTAAAATTAACTTAATTTAACTAGATTTAAATTAATTTTAATCTTTTATTATTTTTTTTATTTAGTTAAATTTAGTAAAATGTTGTTGAAAAATCGTGCTATTTACTTAAATTTATGAATTTTCAGAGTAATTTAGTTATATTAATTAAAATTAAGGTTAATTATTTTATACTAAATTAGGTTAATGAAACATTAATAAAATTTAAAATAATTTATATTATCAATTTTTTAATCTTATAAAAAAAACCGTTTTATTTGGTTATTTAAATTTAGATAATTTTGGTTAAATTTATCCAAGTTTTATAAATTTAAGTAAAATTGAGCAAAATTTAATTAGCTCAATTGAATTAAACTTAATTTATCCTTATAAAACTGAATTTAACTAAATTTGATTTACTTAATTTATCTTAATTTAAATTTTTTTTACTAAATTCAACGAAACTTAGATGAATGTTACTAAATAAAAAAAATTTATATATAATTTTTTATAAATTAAACGAACTAAAATTTAATGAAATGTAATTAACATAATTTAATTTAACTAAGTTTATCTTAATTCAACATAATTTAACTTAAGTTTACTTAATTTACCTAAATTAAACTGAGTTAACATATTATAGTTAAATTTAACAACAGTTTTCTAAATTTAACTAAATTTCACTAAATTTACCTAAATTCAACTAAATTTAACCAAATTTTATTAAATTTTACAAAATCTTACAAAATTTGGTTAAACTTGGTTGAATTTTGTCAAATGTAATTAAAGTTAGATAAATTTATAGAAAAATAATCGTTCATTCAACATTTAGTTAAATTTAGTAAAATTTTGTAAAAAAATCGTGCTATTTACTTAAATTTATTAATATTATGTGTAATTTAGTTATATTTATTTAAATTATAAGGTTAATTTATTTAAACTAAATTAAGTTAATAAAATTTTATTAAAATTTTAAATTATTTAAATTTAGATAAAATTGGTTAAATTTATTGAAATTAAATTTTAGTAAAATGTAGTTAAATTCAATTAAATTAATTGAATTTAACTTAATTTATCCTAATTAAACTGAATTTAACAAAATTTGATTTACTTAATTTATTTTAATTTAAATATTTTTTTCTAATTTCAACGAAACTTAGATAAATTTTAATAAATAAAAAAAAATGTATACATTTCTTTTATAAATTACACAAATGTAACTAAATTTAATGAAATGTAATTAACATATTTAAATTTAACTAAGTTGATCTTAATTCAACATAATTTAACTTAAGTTTACTAAATTTTAAAAATTTATCTAAATATAACTCAATTGAACAAAAATCAACTAAATTTAATTGAATTTACCTAAATTTTATTTAGTTAACAAATTATAGCTAAATTTAACAACAGTTTTCTAAATCAAACAAAATTTAACTAAATGCAGCCCAATTCAACTACATTTTACTTTTTTTAAACATTTAACTTAATTTTAAAAAAATAATTATTTTTTATTCTTCTGTAACCTCCTGTTGATTCTTCCTTGACTTGATATAAAGTGTTATGTTAACATGTTGACTTGCCCAATAAAACAACATATTACAAAAATACAAAATTTGTTTTCCAAAATTTAACTTAATTTAAATTTTATTTAACTTATTTTAAATTAAATCTTGCTTAATTTAACCTAATTTAACTTAATTCAACCAAATCGAACTAACTCTAACCAAAGTTAACAAAATTTTACAAAATTCAACTAAATTTTACTTAATTAAAATTAATTTAACTAAATTTTAGCAAATTTCACTTAATTTTACCTACTTGAACTTTATTTATCTTAAGTGAGCTTAATTAAACTTCATTTAGTATAATTAAACTTGATTTTACTTAGTTTAACTAAGTTTAACTAAATTTAGCTAAATTTAACTTATTTTAACTTAAGTTAACTTAATGCAACTTGATTTAACTAAATTTTACTAAATTATACCTAACTAATTTCATTTTAACTCAATTCATCTTTCAAATTAGTTAAAATAAATTATCATAATTTAAGTAACTGTAATAAAAATTAGCTTAATTTTACAAAATTTAACTGAATTTAACAGAAAATTTCAAAATTCAGCTTATTGTTTTTCTAAATATAACTAGATTTAATCTTCTTTAACAGGATGGTTCAACTCTTTCCGTAATTTAACTAAGTTTAGCTTAATTTATCTTAATTTATCTTAATTTTACAAAATTTAACTAAATTTAACTCAATATAACAAAAAATAATAAATTCAACTACAACTACAACTTTTCTAAATTTTAGTAAAGTTTACTTAATCTTGATAAATTTTGCTAAATTTAACAAGTTAAAACTTTTTTTTATTATAATAAATTTAATTCAACTATTTTTTTAACTTTATTTGACTAATTAACTAAATTTAATATAATTAATCTGAAATTAAAAAAATTCTACTGAATTTTATTAAATTTATTGTCATTTTACAAGATTTTAATAAATTTCACTTAATTTGACAATATTTATCTTAATTTTAATAAATTTAAACAAATAAAACGATTATTTTATAATTTAGCTTTATTTAACTAAAGTTAACCAAATTTAACAAAATGAAATCAAATTTAATTTGTTTCTTTAAATTTAATCTAATTTTTCTTAGATTTTTAATAACTTCTAACTAAAAACGATTTTTTTTGTAAATTTAACTAAATTTATCCAAATTAAACTAAATTAAATTAAATTAACTGTGTTTAATTTCACTCAATTTACTTTAATTCAACTAAACTTATCTCAATTTAACGTAATTTAACTTAGTTTCATTTACTGTAACTTAATTTAACTAAATTTAACTCAATTGAACTGATTTTAACTGAATTTAACAAAAAATAACTAAATACTAAACTTAACAAAATTTAATCAAATTAAACTAAATTTAACTAGTATTTACTTAGTTTTACAAAATTTAACTGAATTCTACAAAATTAATCTGAAAATATCTAAACTTAACAAAAATAAGTAAATTCAAATAAAGTTTACTAAATTTAACTTAATTTTACAAAATTTTACAAAAAATAACTAAATTCAAAAAAACTTTACTATTTTTAACCAAATTTAACTAAATATGACTAAATTTACCTACATTGAACTTAATTTAACTAAATTTAGCTCAATTTAACATAAATTATCATAATTCAATTAAACTTATCTAAATTCAACTGAATTCAACTCAATTTAACTAAATTCAACTAAATTTAACTTAATTCATCTAAATTCAACTTAATTTATCTAAATTTATCTAAATGTCACTGTATTCAACTAAATTTTACCTTATTTAAATAAATTTAATGGACTTAATTGAATATTAACTGAATTTATCTAAATTTGATTTTATTTTACTGAATTTAACTTATTTTCAATTTTTTCAACGTAATTTAACTTAGTTGACTTAAATTAAACTCGAATTAACTAAAATTAAACTGAATTAAACTCAATTTAACAAAAACTAATTTTATTCAACTAAATTTTACTTATTAAATAAACTCAACCAAATTTAACTAAATGAAACAAAAAATAAGTTAATTCAACCAAAGTTTACTAAATTTTACTCAATTTTACAAAATTTAACAAAAAATAAGTAATTTCAAATAAACTTTACTATATTTAACCAAGTTTAAACAAATTTAACTATAAATGACTAAATTTACCTACATTTAACTTAATTTAATTAAATTTAGCTCATTTTAACATAAATTATCATAATTCAATTAAACTTATCTAAATTCAACTTAATTTAACTCAATTTAACTAAATTCAACTACATTAAACTTAATTTATCTAAATTCAACTTAATTGATCTAAATTTAACTAAATGTCACTGTATTCAACTATATTTAACTAAATTTTACCTAATTTAATTAGATTTAACGAACTTAGTTTAATATTAACTGAATTTATCTAAATTCGTTTTATTTTACTGAATTTAACTTATTTTCATTTATTTCAACGTAATTTAACTTAGTTGAATTAAATTAAACTTGAGTTAACTAAAATTTAATTGAACTTAATTCAATTTAACAAAAAATAACTTTATTCAACTAAACTCAACTAAATTTGACTTATTAAATAAACTCAACCAAATTTAACTAAATGAAACTAAACATAACTCAATTTACCTAAATTTTACGATTTCAACTTAATGTATCATAATTTAATTTAATTTACTTATATCTTATTATGTAAACTAATTTTAGCAAAATCAGCTATTAGAACCAATAAGACCTATTTAAAGTCATGTAATCCTACTAACCCAACTTATATTTATCTGAGCTAGTTAAAATTAGATTAAGTTTGTATTGTTGATGTAAGATTTAATTGAATAAAAAATTTAATCTGTTTTGTTTTTTGTCACCCTAATTTTATTGATCACCCTAACCGCCCTAAACTGAAACCGGAAATAATAAAGAAGAAGAAGAACACCCAAAATGCGCCCCGTTCCGCCACCGGTTTTTGCCCGTTATCGTGGTCAAACCGGGCCCAAAAGCGTGCCACAGACGGGCGTAACACAGCGGCCAAAATGCGTAACGCCCGCCTAAATGTTGCATTCTGGCACGCAATGGGCCACAACGAGGGGAAAAAGCGTGCTGAAAATCGGGCCCGCTTTCAGGCAAAACGTCCCCGCTTTTTGGCCGTTTTCCGCCCATTTTTCTATGTGGGAGTTTGCGCCGCTCGCGCAAGCTGCTAAAACATAAACAAACAAAAATTGTGCAGCAGTATTTTTTTGTTTGGCAAATCGCAGGTGAAATGGTTGAGCGTTTGAAAAAATAATAGCCTCGGCGGCATGGGAGTGCCCCGCCGTAAGATTTGTGTCCATCCGGTCTAGGGCACGGACGACGAGAAGCTGCAGCTGTTGCTGAAAAAGGTCGGCATGAACATGATCCCCGGCATCGAGGGAGCGAGAGGAAGTAAATTACCGGAATCCTAGCCGAGCATCATCTCCCAACTAGAACCGGAGGCAGCTGGTCACCGGTGCCGTGACGGAGGACGACCATGGCGTGCCGAAGCTGACGGTAAACTTCGGGGAGACGGAGTGTTATAGCAAAAGTACAGGAGATTCCGGTTTCATAAATTAACTTTCCATTACCCCTCCCTTCTCTCATTCTCTCAGCTTTCTGAACCTCGTCCATCTGACTGACTGGCGCCGCAATACCGGATACCATCTACACCGTGATACCGTGGTTCTTCTGTGCGCCACATGAACGCTGCCAAATTCCGGAGAAACGGATCTTAAGCAAGATCCCGGGAACCAGGCTGAACCTGGAATACCGACTCGCACAACAAACAGATGACCAGCACTCACCTGGGAGCCAGTAATCTGCGAAACACAAACACATCGAACATGTTATCGGCCGGAACGCGAAAAATGGACCACTCCGCACCTGGGCAGAATGTCTAGCGGTGACGAGACTGCGGGTTTTAAGAGTGCAAATACCAAGAAGTGACCGCTGAAGTCATGATTACACGATGCAGGTGGAGAGATCTTTCGATGCGCAACAGATTTTCTAAAATTTCTTAAAATTCAATTCTAAAATTTCTGAAATAAATAAAATTTCAAAAACTTCTAAAATATTTAAATTTTTTAAATGTCTCAAAACATAAATATCAAAAAATTTCTAAAGTTTCTAGAATTTCTAAAACCTTAAAGTTTCTAAATTTTTAAAATTTCTTAATTTTTTAATTTTTTAATTTTTTTGAATTCATTTCTTAAATTTCTTAATTGTTTTGGAATTTCTTTTTTTAAATTTTTTAAATTTCTTAAATTTCTTACATTTCCTAAATTTCTTAAATTTCTTAAATTTCTTAAATTTCTTGACAAAGTTAAATTACATTGGGGTCGTTACCCTGTTCGCAGCAACATCGCCTGTGTTGATGCTCCGCGAATTTTTTTCGATTTACGGTGAAAGTGCGTTGTATTAATCGCGAGTTCTTCCCCGCACGATGGGCAGGAACACCCGCGGCCGTGGCAGCTCGAGTGCACCTCGAGGACGTGGCCGGGCCAGTTCCTGCAGCAGCATCGGAAAGACCTCCTCGTCTGGCTCCAAACGGTCAACAAACCTGCTGAAGCTGCCATCCAACTACGTTCCTGCACGTAGCCCCATACGTACGCGTGGACTAGCGGCACTTGCCAACCCGGATCAACCCGGAACCAGTGGATTGTCCACCAACAAGCCGGGAACTTCCTCGACGGCGGTTCCAACCTCAAACGGTTTCGCTGCGTTGTCTGATGACAACAAAGAAGACGACGACGACGACGTCAGTGGTGGCGATGGTGTTACTACTACACCGTCGCAGGCTAAGGGCACCTCCACCGCGGGGAGCAAGAGTCAAAAAGTCGAGCAAAAATGCCACCGATTACAGTGCCTGGTCGCCCAGCTGTTGAAATCGAGGGAGCATTGGCGGATGCCGACTGCCAATACCTGATGCGTATTAACAAGTCGTCCGTAAACATCATCACACGAGATCGCCCGCGTTTCGAGAAAGTGCTGAAAACGCTGAAAGATGCAAACATTCAGTACTACACGCATGATTCGCCGGAAAACCTTCCGGTAAAGGTAGTGGTGACTGGGTTCTCCATCCTAGTACCACCCAAGGAATTCGTGGATGTAATTCTCGCGAAAAAAAATATTTATCCGCGAGAAGCTAAAGTACTCTCGCATAAGGTAACCGAGGTCGGAGACCAGATTCTCTGGCTGCTGTACTTCGAACGCGGTTCCGTTAAGATCCAGGACCTGCGCAAAGTTAAATCACTGGAAGGACTGCACCGCTCAAATCGATCCTCGAGGTGGAGGTCAGATTTGGAATCCCGATCGGGCGCTCAGCTAAAAGCGCCTTCGTTTCCTCGTGTGGCGCCAGATGCTTCCAGTTCCGGCATTAACCTGACCTTTCCCAAAGTCACAAAGAGGAAAACAAAAACAACCTCCAAAACGGAGCGCTGCGCGATTCCATGGAACAGAGTCCGGCGCCGGAAATCAACCAGATCGCCGGTCCGAGCACGCTGCACCGTTCTTAGCAGCACATCTATCCGGGTGTCCTCGCCACCGGCGTCGACCAGAACTTGCACACCCTGCTGCACTTAATGCAAAACGGTGCCGGTCACAAAGTGCAAGTGGAGCATCAACGAGTGCACAGCGGCCACGCCTCCTACTCCTCCATCTGAAAAAACGAAACGAAACTATTGGCACTACGCCCCCCGGGGCATGGCCTTCCTCTAACGTGGGATTTCTGCTCCAGCGCCTCTGACGAGACAGGAGAAACCGGGACCGACGTTTTACTTCACCATCCGATAGAAGCTCAGTGGATAAGGCGGGAATCGAACCCGCGTCTCATAGCATCATCGGGATCGGCAGCCGAAGCCGCTACCCCTGCGCCACGAGACCCACACATCTGCTAACACCGAATTCACGTCACGGGAGACAACGTGCCAACGGCGGCGACGGTGCCCAGGAGTTCCCTGCTACATCACGGACTTCGAGGCCGGTTTGTCCTGCCGCATCTTGCAAATATACTCCTTTGAACCGTCACCAGTGCCGCTTGGTCCGTGTTTTTGACAAAACTTTCAAAAGCAACACACAAATCGATAGAATTGATATTCCTTAGTGACCCACCTAAAGAATTTATTTGATTTGGTTTTGTAATGTAATAAAGAAATGAAAACTCAGAAAACTCTTCTTCTTTTTATTTCCAATAAAATTTCGGCAACAAACGGTCAATTCAAAAAGGTAAATATTGAAGTGGCTGCGTGCTGCGTGCTTTTGGCGGGGTAGGCGTTACTGCGTTACGTTTGCGATATCGAAAATCACCGTTTGCGATATCGGAAGCAATGCTTCCTGCTGACGGGTGGAAACCGAGATTGGCGATTTTTAGAGCAAATCGGAAGCAAAGTTTGCGATTCCGCAAACCGGATTTTGTTCCGTGCGACTGTAAATTTTTTTGGAACATGTCATTTTATGGGAAATTTAATGTACTTTTTAAATCTACATTGACCCAAAAAGGTTATTTTATCATTTAGAACAAAATTTTTATTTTAAAATTTCGTGTTTTTTTCTAACTTTGCAGGGTTATTTTTTAGAGTGTAACAATGTTTTACAATGTTGTAGAGCAGACAATTACACAAATTTTGATATATAGACATAAGGAGTTTGCTTATAAACATCACGAGTTATCGCGATTTTACGAAAAAAAAGTTTTGAAAAAGTTACTTCTTGCGTTTCTCTTTGTTTCGTCGTCCGTGTCTGTCTCGGGTGACCATGAACGGCCATGATCGATGACGACCAACTTTTTCAAAACTTTTTTTCGTAGAATCGCGATAACTCGTGATGTTTATAAGCAAACTCCTTATGTCTATATATCAAAATTTTTGTAATTGTCTGCTCTACATTTTTATAGAACATTGTTACACTCTAAAAAATAACCCTGCAAAGTTAGAAAAAAACACGAAATTTTAAAATGAAAAAAATTGTTCTAAATGAAAAAATGACCCTTCTGGGTCAATGTAGATTCGAAAAATACATTAAATTTCCCATAAAATGACATGTTCCAAAAATTTTTACAGTCGAGTAACGGGAAATGTGAGAATTTTCAAAACTTTTTTAGTGTTTTTTCGATGAAAAATACGTTTATTCGGAATTCTGAGTACGCCATTAAATCGGGCGTTTAATTTTACATAAAAGTCCCTTTGACACCAAATTTCTATCTCATCACCGTTTCAGGCTGCAAATTATTGAAAAACACCTCTTTTTTCGCATGTTCAAAAATGGAAGGGGTCGTACCGCCCCTCCGTCACGAGATATCAAATAACGGACCTAGGATTCGTGATCAGGGACAAAAGTTACCCCTTAGTACAAAGTATCACGCAAATCGAAGAGGGGTCGAAGCAACTTTTCCCGATTTCGTGTGAGTTGTTAGAAAATTACCCAATTGACATCCCACAGTGCGAAACTTTCGAACAAGCTTTCGCTCTCCATAGTTAGTTATTACTTTTGCTTAGTTTTCGCACAACCAAAAGAGTGCTATGCAACCGCAGCTTGGTCCGGTAGAATTTCAATTTGGTTTGAAAATTGGCCCTAATTGGAATTACGTGGTGAATGTGCTTTTTCCCCATCAGGCCATCTCGGGTGGTAACCACTTGATTCCACCCTTTTGATTATCTGTAATTGCATTTTATGCAACCGCGGATCGACTAAATTACAACAGAAATCCGGATTTAACCTGCATTTCATACAGTCACCGCAATACCAGAGTTGAGGAAAAACTTTTCCACCTGCCAGATTAACCGTCTCTTTTCCCGCCCTTTGAACGGGCAGTGCCAGGCCGAGATTTAATTGCATATTTTAACGGTATGCAAATGATCTTGAGCCGAAAACTTGGCACAATTAATTATGGGGGTAGAAACTTTTTTCCCTTCTCCAAAGTACCTATTACTCTCCTCATTTAAGTTGGTCCGGGTAAAGTTTCGCGCAAGTTCTTTTCCTGTTGTCGAAAATGCCCTCTGGAGACGGCGACAGCAGTGACGACCTTGGTCTCGAAAGTTTGATGCCCCAGCGAAGTCACTCCGTTAAGGCTGGTCCTTCTCAGATTTGAATTGTTGAAATCAAAGTTGATATTACTTTGGTGATTATTTAAAAATATATTCAACTCTCTTGTCGGGGTTGGTAGTGTAGTGGTTAGCGTGATGTCTTCTCACCTCAGTTGGCCTGGGTTCGATCCCAGTCGACCTTAGTTTTTATTTTTTCGAGACAAGAGTTGATTACGCCTTCCTTACGTTTATATTCTTCATGATCTTCGCTTATAAATTGACTTAATTTAGTACAAAACTGACTAGTTTACCAATAAAATTTGTTCCAAAGAGTGTCTAAGTGCAATATTTTCTTCAACAGATTTATTTATGTACTCACGAATTATTCACAAATGAGTTAAATTTGTCACTATTTTCGAAAACAACGAAATTGAAACAGGAATAAAACGAAAATAAATTACATCAACAAAACTAGTTTGCATTAATACTACACCCAACTAAACCATAACTAGATTGGTATACTTTTTTAATTCGCCACACTAGTTCTGTCGAAGTTGCAGCTCTATCCCACGAGAACACGAGAAAATCCCCCGATAAATCGATTTCCCGGTGGGAAAACTATCTTCGTCACCAGCGTGTCGAATAAAAAGTCCAGCAACTTGTTCCCTCCCGAAGTGCTGAGCCTTCTCATGCCAGTTAGTGTTCCATTTCCTGTTGGTAGAAAACTCTATTTTCCCATTTTTTTTTTCAAACGTTCGCTCAAAGTTCAACAGTTCACTCTATAGCAACTGTTGCAAACGGAAAGTACGACGGTGTGAAAAGAGCGCTTCCATGTAAGTTGTTGCCTGACTGGACCGGATGGCCGGGGATGCTTCCTGATCGATTCCGAACGCCCAGTAGAACCACTCCGATGTGCGTTAATCCGAAAGAACAAGAACCAACGAGAAGGATGCAACTTGCTGGAAGGATTAGTCTCGGTACAGTAGCTGGAAAGGGGAAGGTGACTTTTTGTGGTATTGTGACACTTATTTTTAAAATCTCTGACTCTGAGAAATACACTTTCCGTTGTTCTTGTTTTCTTGTTTTGTGTGTTCCTTTACACAGTAAACATGTAAATTTACATAAGTTAGGGTAAAATTACATCGAAAAATCAAATCTTCAACTATAAACTTTTTCTGTATTTCCAATCTATCTTTTACCATTTTTTTTTTCAAATTTTTCGTTTTTATTAAGTTCCAAGAAGTCAATATCTCCTAAATACATCACTTCTTTTTTGCTTCGTTTCTCGATTGACTTAATCCGTCGAGCGAAAGTCGGAAATGAAGAACCTTCTCTCTCTGTCTATATCTCTTCCCTTGTAAATCCTCAAGCTAAAGTTTTCCCACTTTCATTGGCAAGCAATAGTTTTTTCATCCATATCCTCGAAAAAGTTTCGTTTCCGATCGGTTCCCAGATTGATTTAGGAAATGGCATTTTTCGAGACGAGATTTGCCTGATCACGCCTTCCGTCTTACGGGGAAGTAAATGTTGGCCCCGGTCTAACCTAGAGGTTAGGTCGTTAGCTCAGTCCAGGTGTAGGAGTCGTCTCCCTGAGTCCTGCCTCGGTGGAGTCGCTGGTAGGCAGTTGGACTAACAATCCAAAGGTCGTCAGTTCGAATCCCGGGGTGGATGGAAGCTTAGTTGTAAAAAGAGGCTTGCAATTGCCTCAACAATCAAGCCTTCGGACACCTAGTTTCGAGTAGGAATCTCGCAATGCAATGCTGCAGAGCGAATAATTTGGTTTTTCAATGTATGTAATCAAAAAGATTCGACTGATGAGGCTTGCTGAACAGATTGGCTCAACAGCTGATTCCGATTTAAAAAAGATTTTCGTTCGTTCGTTCAGAGTAATCGATAAATCATTTTACTGATTTAGTGAGAACATCTTGAATAATTCAAAACAATCATTCCCTCAGTGGTGTAGCAGTCCCGAAAGAATAATATTCTCGGGAAATTTCCGTTTAAACAACTGTGAATAACAATAACTTAAATTGAATCTCGTCCCCCTCTCAACGAGCTTCTCCATTTCACTGCACGTGCCATCAATATTGAGTAGCGTAACCGTATCTTATTGAAGGCAACAGCGCGGCAGCAGCTCTCTTTACGAGACAAACAATACCAAAACGAATGCTATCTCCTGCTACGAGCGACCTCTCCCTTCCACTAGAGGAAACATTGAACCGCAAAGTGTTCCGCGAAAACATCCTCCGTCGTGTTATCACATGCGTCCTATCTTCCGTCACTTTCCATATCTGGCAATGAATGGTTGTTGTTGGTGTTGTTGATGATGATGGTATTGGTAAGTATTTATATTCGCAACCGCCGAAAAAGCGGCACTCACATACAAACCCTAACCTCAGCCACTCATCCTAAAATCAACACGGGATCGTGAGGTGTCATCTGGTTGTCACTAGAAGAAATTTACTTACCTTAAAATATTTTTTGAAATCTCTTTGTTAAATAGGATTGACAACCCATATGGGCCACTATCTTCATTTGATAAATAAGAATAAATCATAATTATCTCTTTAATAAGAAATAAAGGAATAAACAAACCAATCTTCACAACAAGATTCACAAGCGAAACTGATTTGGGGATACCGTGAAGATTTTCCCTTATCCCCTTAAAAAGTGGAGCTTCAGCACTTCCCGTCTTCCAAATCCCTTGTCCTCGGTGCGCCGTGTAGATGAGAGCGGTCGGCAATGGATAGCACCTCTGGTGGTAAGAATCTGGTTCATCTGGTTCCTGTGCAACTTGGGCCGAGACAACCATCACATCACATGGTGGAATCCAGTCTACAATCCGCTAAAATCGCGATTTTTCAACGATTTTTATTTTAAATCGAATGGACCAACCAGGCATTCAACAGTCGAACCAAGAATCGACTCTGTTCACTCGACCTACAAGTGTCGAGGAAATCGTAGACGATTCCGGGGCGACACAGATGAAATTCCTTCGCTCACTCTCGCGCAACAACACAATCAATGTTTGCAATAGCTAATTCATTTTTTTCATTCATACATAGGAAAGGGTAGAACGAATATGAATGTCTGGCATTTTCTTGCAATACAGAAATAAAAATCAACCAAATAAATTCATTGAATTAGATAACGATTCTACACCGAAATGACCACAATATTTTTTGGTGGGTTTTCAAATCTCCTAATTAAAGAGGGCTGCCTGTTTCGTGTTCTCTATCGAGAAATCTTTTAATATTATGACCGAAAATTATACCCTGCTAGGTGAATTGGATCCATTTACGATGTTTTCAGAATTTCTCCCGTTCATCATATGTACGTTTTGTTTGATCGGTGAACCAGAGATACAAAAAAAAAACGAATAAATTATTCAGAAGCAAACAAAGCAACATGAATGTCATGTGACGTAATGTAGTCAATGTACTGGTACATCATAATATTGTTTTATGCTTTCAGCACAGACAAACAGACATGAAAGTTCGAACAACTTTTGGTTCAAAAAGTGGGACCAGTTTAAATTTGAATTCTGTTTGCCCACTAACGACATCTATCTTCAATACTTAGAATCTCTGTCTCCCTAATGACAGCAAGGACAGCAGTACATGTGTATGTATGTATAAGTATATGTTGACAGATAACCAAAGCATCAAAGGCAATCATAAACAAAGGAAAATCGCGGCTGCGAGGTCAGTTTGTTCTTTTCGTCACTGGCCAAGTATACTCCCACAATGAAAACATGTGCCGTGCCCTGGACAACACCGGAACAGATCGATCACTTGGTTCCGCTGAGAAAGCGGAGCCGCGGGATGGCTGCGTGTCTCTATGCGTAGTGACTGCTTGCCTGGAAAGACGGTTCCATCGGCGCAGTCTCCTCAACAACCGGTGCAAAAGGAGAACCCGCCACCAGCCGCACAGCCTCCCTCTCTCCAGCCCAGCTCTCCCCGGCGCGCCCGTTGCCACGCTCATACTGACGAGGTGGGAGAGCGGCCAACGCCGTGCTCGCATTGTGTCTACCGCGATGCTCTAGAACAATCTGACCTAGCAGCTAGGATATTCCTTTGGGTGCCTGAACAAGTCACTGGGCAAGTTCGGGACCAGGTCGCGTCAAGCGAACAAAACATGTTAAAGGCGCTGGAAACTCCACCCACCGACAGATGGGTGCGGTGGGTTCCTCCACTTCGCCAACATCAACGTGGCAACAAACGTGCCAAAAAGATCGAGGCTGTGCAGCTTGTGGTAAGCTCTCCTCCTGCACCGGCCACAAAGAAACTGCACTTATGGAACCACCCGCTAAGACAAACAATCACTGCATAAACAAGCGCAGCCCAATCCATCGGATAAACAGGCACGGCTTCACGGAAACAACAGCGGAACCTAGTGCATGGTCTTCGTTAAGATCGATCCGACGGGAGGCCCCAAAAAAACGACTTCGATCCGAAGATTTTCGAAAATAAAAAATTACGGTGAATAACTCCACGCGTTGTCGCCTTGTCGGCAACCAAAACAAAATAAAAAGGAAAGCTCAAAGCTGTCATTTCAAAGAACGGTCGCTGAGCACAATGGCGCCTCTGGTGGTGAATCCGGAAAACAATTACCATGCTTTTCGATTTTTTGAAAAATGACCGTTACAGTTTTGGGACAAGTTAGTGACCTCGACTTTCATGTCTGTTTGTCTGTGCTTTCAGGTACCATACTGCACCCTGTTTGTCTGTATTATATTGTTTATCCATGTAACATTCTGTTCTGTTTTATTTTTGTTTTTAGTATCAGGGTAATTCTCCACCAACTCACACAGCAGTTGCCCCGACCCCTCTTCGATTTGCGTGAAACTTTGTCTTAAGGGGTAACTTTTGCCCCTGATCACGAATCCAAGGTCCGTTTTTTGATACACTCAAACCCCGATGGTTTGACACCAACTGTTGTCAAACGAACGGGGTCACTTTTTAGTTTGACACCCCTTTTACACAGAGTTCACACACACTACTAAACGTTTATTTTGGTAGTGTGCGTGAGCGCCGTGTAAAAAGTGACAGTTCGTCACTTTTTAGTTTGACTTTGACCAACCAACGGGGTACAAACTAAAAAAGTGTCAAACGAAAAAGTGACCAACCACCGGGGGTTGAGTGTATCTCGTGACGGAGGGGCGGTACGACCCCTTCCATTTTTTAACATGCGAAAAAAGAGGTGTTTTTCAATAATTTGCAGCCTGAAACCGTGATGATATAGAAATTTGGTCTCAAAAGGACTTTTATGTAAAATTAGACGCCCGATTTAATGGCGTACTCAGAATTCCGAAAAAACGTATTTTTCATCGAAAAAAACACCTAAAAAGTTTTAAAAATTCTCCCATTTTCCGTTACTTGACTGCAAAATTTTTTGGAACAAGTCATTTTATGGGAAATTTGATGTACTTTTCGAATCCACATTGACCCAGAAGGGTCATTTTTTCATTTTGAACAAAATTCTTCATTTCAAAATTTCGTGTTTTTTCTAACTTTGCAGGGTTATTTTTTAGAGTGTAATAATGTTCTACAAAGTTGTAGAGCAGACAATTACACAAATTTTAAAATATAGACGAAAGGGGTTTGCTCATAAACATCACGAGTTATTGCGATTTTACGAAAAAAAAGTTTTGAAAAAGTTGGTCGTCGTTGATCATGGCCGTTCATGGTCACCCGTGACAGACACGGACAACGAAACAAAGAGAAACGCAAAAAGTAACCTTTTTAAAACTTTTTTTTTCGTAAAATCGCGATAACTTGTGATGTTTTTAAGCAAACCCCTTATGTCTATAAATTAAATTTTTTGTAATTGTTTGCTCTACAACTTTGTAGAACATTGTTACACTCTAAAAAATAACCCTGCAAAGTTAGAAAAAACACGAAATTTTAAAATGAAAAATTTTGTTCTAAATGAAAAAATGACCCTTCTGGGTCAATGTAGATTCGAAAAGTTCATTAAATTTCCCATAAAATTACATGTTCCAAAAATTTTTACAGTCAAGTAACGGAAAATGGGAGAATTTTTAAAACTTTTTTAGTGTTTTTTCGATGAAAAATACGTTTTTTTCAGAATTCTGAGTACGCCATCAAATCGGGCATCTAATTTTACATAAAAGTTCCTTTGACACCAAATTTCTATCTCATCACCGTTTCAGGCTGTAAATGATTGAAAACACCTCTTTTTTCGCATGTTAAAAATGGAAAGGGTTGTACCGCCCCTCCACCACGAGATATCAAAAAACGGACCTCGGATTCATGATCAGGGACAAAAGTTACTCCTCAAGACTAAGTTTCACGAAAATCGAAGAGGGGTCGGGGCAACTTTTCCCGATTTCGTTTGAGTTGGTAGAGAATTACCCATCAAGTTTTTTTTTTTTTAGAACCAGTAACCTAGGAATTTGTTGCCTTCTTATTCCAATATTGTTAAGCTTACGAACCCAATCCTGCAACAATCTGATAGTAAAAATAGTCAAACTTTGCTGTAAATTATTTAATAACTAGAACTTTAGTGATGAATACAAAAATAAATCAAAATGTACCGTAGATTTTCAAAATACTTAAAATTGTGTAGCAAAAATCTTGGTGCTAAAGCTCTGGTTGATGTGCACCGCTAAAGATACCAGTATTTTGAATTTATAGATAACATTTTTTTATGGAGAGCTGGTAAAATTTTATGGATTCTTAAGGTTTTCTTTTGTTAGACGCCATCTTAAATGAGGTACGTTATCCATTGGGATTTTTGATGAAAAATCCAATAAATTCACAATTTCATGCATGTTTTTGTTTACAAATCTTTTATTCAGCATCATTTAAAACAATGTTGGCTGACATTCCAGTGTCTTTTTCGTCAAAATAAGTGTTTCGAGTTCGACATCTGAAATCAGCAATGGCTACTAGTATCGCCACAACAAAACAGCATTTTTAATTTGTGAATAAATTAACAATCCAATCTTTCTTTTTTTTTGACTTCACTTCAGTTAGTCGAAATAATGTAACATTAAGGAACTTTACTAAAATACAGCAAAAAACTGCTCAATTTCGAGCCAATTTTTAGCCTAACAAATTGGCAGAAACTGTAACACAGTTTGTTACTTGTATCGCTATTTTGGGAATTTGTGCCTTGACTATTAGTAAAATTGTAAAATTTTATGTCTGATTTTTTTTTTCGTTATGTTACATTGGACAGGCAAAGAGATTATCAAAATAGACAAAAAACATACATACATGTTGAGAAAATATCCACGAGCAAATTTACAAGAATTTGCTGAACAGGCTCTCAAATATTTTTCCACATCGACATCAATAAAGGGCTCATAAACATCAATAAAGGTTCATAGTAATTAAAAAAAATCAAATTATTCGCTCTACAGCATTGCCTTGGCGTTCTCGATTGCGAGATTCCTACTCGAAACTTAGGTGTCAAAAGGCTTGATTGTTGAGGCAATTGCAAACCTTTTTTTACACCTAAGCTTCCATCCACCAATGTTACCATTTAAAGAAAGCTGGACGTAGATTTGCATTCAGTGCATCAATATAGGCGATTCAAAGAAAAATGTCCGCAATCTGCTAAGAAATCAAGGGTTGGCTTGAGACATTTATCTCTGTAAGGGCAATAATGTAATGATCACATACAGACCATATTCTTATTGTTTTGCTAAATATTTTAGATTTATTCTGCTTATGGTTTATTTTACTCAATTGGGCATACAATTCTGATTATACACTCAACCCCCGGTGGTTGGTCACTTTTTCGTTTGACACTTTTTTAGTTTGTACCCCGTTGGTTGGTCAAAGTCAAACTAAAAAGTGACGAACTGTCACTTTTTACACGGCGCTCACGCACACTACCAAAATAAACGTTTAGTAGTGTGTGTGAACTCTGTGTAAAAGGGGTGTCAAACTAAAAAGTGACCCCGTTCGTTTGACAACAGTTGGTGTCAAACCATCGGGGTTTGAGTGTACTTTTTTTGTTTAAACCGTCTGACGATGGTGATGAGTTATAGCGGATTTCTACGGTATTCGCAAAAGCACTGGAAATTATTGCATTCCAGTGGCATTAAACCAAGAAAAAAACAGAGATAACCAATACACAGAAAAAAATCGATTCTCGTAATCGTGAATTAATTTCACGAATGTGAGAACCACGAAGGAATTTATTCATGAGTATTGATACTTATTTACAAAATAGTAAAGGAAAAAGGTTGTGATGTCGGCAAGCTCTTGGCACTAACTCTTCCCCTAGGAACGGAAAACAGAGTCGGCTTACCAAATGTGTCGGAGGATTACGCGGATTAAATAAATGAAGATTTTGTGGGAAATATCAAGGGATGGGTTTTATTAAAGACAACTAAAGAAAAATACGGAATTAAGACTAAATTTATTAAAAACTATGGAAACTACTGTGTGTGTGATGTGGGGATATTTGGGCTATTGTGGGGTTGCTGGGGTTCTGGAACTGCTGCGGTACGTACCGTTGATGCACTGCTTCTTCTCCTACTTCTGCTTCGGCTTCGGTTGGCTCGGGTCCTTGGTGGGCTAGCACCACTCGGATGGCCACGCTCGCTTCAGCGCCGCGCACGGAACATCGACCAGTGCTCTTGGGTGGCAATGGCGGCCGTGGAAAACCGCGGGCTGGCTTGAGCGATGGCGGACGGATGGCGCGTACTGACCAGCAATGGCGTAGGCTGGTGTCGAGGTTTCCGGTGTCTTCCTTCGTTGACTCGATCGGGCGGACCACGGGATCACCGTAACGGTCGTTCCGAGAAGGGTCTCCTTGATAATTAGGGCTTCAGCCCGAGAGAAACGCTCCTTTACGGGTTATGGATCCGTAGATCCAGAGCGGGAGGTCCTTTTACGATTAGGTGCATGTACTGGCTCCTCCGCACTTACTGTACATGGACCGACCCGTGCGAGTGTGAGGCGCGTACGCTTTGTGGACGAAATCAAAAGGTCCTGAACGAACAGCAGGGTGATGCGGGAATCCTTCTTCCGTCTTCTGCTGGCTCACTTTTACAAACTTTCACTAAAGCACTCAACTTTCTCGCACGAACACCGGGATAGAAATGGCCGATTCACGGCGGTCAAACCTGCCTCAAAGGATCCGTCATCGGTCTCCTCAACCGTCATCCCCCAATACCGCCAACATCGTAGAAGCTTGCCCTTAAGTTGCACCCACTGGATACCCCCCTTGCACCCACTGAGCCCTTTCTTAAGAGACAATATTCTGTTGTGTTTGTTGACGGGGGACTACGCTATACAATATTGGTGTTTCCCTATAGCTCGTAACCCAAAACATTGAACATTTACCACAAAGAACATTAAATAATAAATAAATAAATTAACATATTAAAAATACTAGGGATCTTGTAACTGAACGGTTACAGTATGGTGCATTTGCACTATAAACATGAATATATTCCTTCGTGGTTCTCGCATTCGTGGATTAAATTCACGATTTCGAGAATTGATTTTTTTCAGTGTAGTGATAAACTTTTACTCAAACTTTTACGGAAGAAAAACCAGTTGCATCCGATTGGTGAGGAAAACAAGTTTTATTACATTTTTAAAGATAATCTACTTACGTACGTTGATAAAAACTGCCATTGGTCGCAGAGAAAGTTTTAACTAACTCCTAAGAGGGAATATCAATAAGGTTCTACACTTTTGGACTGTGCCGTCTGGCATTCATATGTTGCTAGACTAATTGCTTATTGTTGCTACTTATCACACTAACTCTACCGAAAACTACAGTCGTATAATTGCTTTGCTTTGCGTAAAAGGCATGTTAAAAATTGTGCGGTTGCATGTTAACAATAATGTGATATACTTTTGGGAAATCTTTGTTCTGCATTGCTTCGTTGCTGGTCGTTCACTTGGTGCTCCGCGTGAGATACTGCTCCGATACTCGATCCCACCGCTCCAGGATGTCCTTGTCCTTTTCCGCCCACAGTGTTTCGAGCAAACTCCAGCCGCGCGTTTGACTGGACAGAATGTACTGATTGGACTCGTCCACCGTCGAGGTGTACAGGCCCAGGACAAGACTTTGGCACAACCGAGCGGCAATCGCAACCCTGAGGACTTCTTTTTCATGCTGTGGGATCAACCGAAGCATTCCGTACCCAGCCAAGACGAGTCCCCCGGTGTCCAGGTCGGCCGATTCCAGCATCATATACGTCATGGCGATGGCCAGCTCAAACACGTACAGCGAATGGCACACGTCGCCAAAGTCGATGATTCCGGCAATGTCATACTCCTTGGAGTTTTCCTCCTTCCGGTTCACGATGATGTTGTGCTCGTTGAAATCTCCGTAGATGACACCCCGCTCGAACTGGTCTTTGCTGGCGATGATTCGCTTCTCGAACGCTTCCAGCACCTGCTCAATGATATCCTTGTGTTGTTCGTCCTTGATCACGTACAGAAACTCCTTCAGCTGGAGGAAGTTGTCCAACATCCAAATCGATTGCCGTCGCATGATGCCTTCGTGGTTGATTTGCTACAAAACAATCAAAGTGAATGATGTTCCACCCAACTAAACCACATCCACCAAACCTTCAGCACAGCATCGATCTTCGCGATGAACAGACCCGCCTGGTAAAACAACCGATCCGGATGGGGAACGCCGTGGAAGACCTTCCCCGGCAGAAACTCCAGCAGCCGCACCACGTGGCGACTATCGCCGAGCGACTCCACCGAGTGGTACCGGCCGTAGATGTTCTGCGCCGGCCGTGGGCAGTGAATGCCTCGCCCGTGCAACTGCTCCATGACTTCGCGCTGGCCCTCGAAGAAGCCCTCGTCCTGCGAGTCGAGCGTGTTGGCGATCTTCAGCACGTACCCGTTGGCACTGACCGTTTTGAGGATCGGGTTTTTTACAGCGCTGCGTAAAGAGGAAGGAAAATTTCAATCTTGTAATGAAGCTCAAATTTTAGACTATCTTCTGGAACTTTTTTTTTGCTTTTTTGTTTTATTTTTCCGAATTTTTACTTTCATTCAATATTCATCTTCCAAAAGTCCTAAACTTTTACAATGCTTTTCAAATGCTCAATATAATATGTAATATTTCATCTAGAAAAATATAGTTTAACAAGCATCCGTTCCATGAAATTTTCTAAAAATCAGCTTTGAAATTTCCTATTTATTATTTTTATGTGTATTCTTATGATATTTTTCTTTATTTTTAAGAAAATGTATTTTCAAAACAGCAGTTTCAATTAGAATAATATTCAAAAATTCTAGAAATGTTCTGCAAACCGGATATTATGTAAGTTTACGATAACATTCACGTTATCGGAACCCTTGATAAAAATAAATTTCTTTGAAATTGCATGCCTGCATGTCATCAAGATTGATAAAGCCAGGCCAATAAACTTTCAAGTACATCAAAGCGTGTGTACTACATTTCTGCAATAAAAAAAAGATTCACACAACAATGTTCCACCCAAAGTGACACGGCACGATCTGAAGCCAAATAACTTAACTAGCGACTTGCGACCGCAAATTGAGTCAAACTAGCGCGCAGATCGCCGCACATCCAAGCGGCTCAATCAAGGTAGCGGCGCTGCGTCACCGCGCATCAACGCCAACTCTATACGTGTGTCTCCATAACATTGTCACGTGGTTGGTCTCGCGGTCACCTTTTTTATCAGGGCTTGCTACGTTTTTCTCTCATTACATCAACGTGATTATTCTGCCTGGAGCAACACCACCTTCTGAGATATAATTGAACAAACATGCCAATCATGTGTCCGTCAGTGCAACCCAGTAGGAACAACTAGTTCCGATCCACATATTTCTGCTACAAAAGACGTAAACTATGATGGCAAAACTGTATTTCAAAACTCCACCCAAGCATTCCTCGCAACACTCACCGATCTGCCTGCAAGAGGAAGTTCTTGTCGTCGTACGAGTCCAGCTCGCACATCTCCAGCACGATGATACCATACAGCCGTTCCAGCAGCTTACGGACGTCCTCCTCGGTCACAGTGGGTCGTATCTTCGAGCCCGGTTTCAGCGTTTCCGGCTTGTCGTGACCGTTTTCCCCTTCCGGTCCCTCGGCCGAAGTTGCCGAAGGGCGCTTTTTCTGGATGGTTTTCATTTCCATCATGACGATGTTTTTGAGAAGGTGGTTTCGAGAAATCGCTGGATCGCAGTAGCCCGCAGGTACCAACCAACGACGACCTACTTTGGAACGAACCAAAACAAGACTGCGGTTACTACGTCTAGATGGCGTCGTCGCACAGCACTGAACGTGGTGGTCGTCGTAGCAGGCACTGAAGTCGTCGTCTTGGTTGGGCGCAACATTTACGAGCAAGACTTACTCTTGTCTGATGCGATAATGAAAGAAGAAGGCGATAAATAACTCAAACGAGTGGCTAAAGACGGAATGCAAACGCAATTCGTAGATACTTCAACCTTAACAAACCAATACGAAGAAGAAAAGCAGGCAAGAGAGATCGGCGAAATGGAAAATAATACTAAAGCAAATTTGTTTTTGGTATGAGATATGCAGGAAGGTTTAAAAACGTAACTTTAGATCTGCCAATTTAAAACCAGGACCAACTTAGATCGTTTTGAACTGTTAGAGAAAGTTAAACAGTATTTCCAACCTGAATCTTAGTTTCCCAAACAAATTTCAACATTCAAAATCCACTCGTAAATCTTAACCAAAACCAATTTAAAAAAAATAATGCGGAACAATAAGTTTCTTATTCCAATATAAATATTAAGCAGTTTTCAAAAGAACTTATGCCTATTTAAAAGTCTTTCAATTAATTTTCATATGTGTTTTAAAATAATTTTATGTTTATCATTCATTTTATGAAAAAAATAAAGAGGCAACATAAACTTTTAAAAAGCTACTACAGTTCAACAAGGCACATCTACACAGTCAACTTCGCATCAGCTGAGAGTAAAAATTCATAAATCGCAGCTTATCAACACATGTAGTTCACACACTACGTATAGCGCACACACATGCAAACAAGTGAATCCCCGATACCGATAAGCATACGAGTGATCTCTCGACATTGCAATAATCGCAGTTCTGCAACATTGCCGTTGGTTGTATTTGTCGAATAAAATTAAAGCTAACCGCAACAACAAATAGTGCTTACCAAGACAAAACTAATTTAAAACTCCGATTCATCGTTCGTTTATTTTACCAACCATTTTCCGCACACGCTTAGGGTACATTCAAAATACTGCGCAAATGACATTAGTGCCAATTCGGGGAGGAAAATTCTTCGTCTATCATTCTAACCGGATTTAGACAAACTTAACAGCCTAATAACGCAAACAAAAAGCCCAACCACGCCTCACGCCTCAAAGTCCTGATCCTGGTCCAGATCGCCGTTGGCATCGTTCCCCCGGTTGAACTGATCGAGATCGGTATCGTTCAATCGCTGCAGGAACGAGTTCAGCAGAAACTTGTTGATCTTGTCGTTCTGGGTGAATTCGCGCACCGTTGGCAGGTCAATGGGGGCTTCTGCATCCTCCACGTGCTCAATACGATCCGCTGGGATCAGGTGACGATCTGGATCCGGTTCAACGTCCTCCATTGGGGCCGTTCCGTTCGGCTGTGCGGTCACATCCGGGTTCTGCTGCTGTTGGTGGGGTTCTAAGGCTTGCTGGTCATGTTGGTCCCCGTTGGGAATTCCGGATGGTTCGACTGATGGCATCTTTTTGGCACAAAACTGAAAGGCAAAGCGCACTGGAATTAATTCATAGAACTTGCAAAAATGCTTGGCGAAAAATTGATGACTCCAGGAACAAAATGCGTCCACACTGGAATGTTGTTTTTGTTGCTTTGTCTGGCGCGAGTTGAATGTGTTTTGACTGGTTTTAGTATGCTCTATATGAGTTTTAGAAGCCTGTCAGAATAAACTCACAAAGAGAAGCGATTAAAGCTTTCAAAGAAACGAGAGAGCATGCGCAAAAGCAGGGATAGCGAGGGGTACTGAACGTACGACGAAAACGTCCCGCAATGGGCTACTCTAAAATAAATTACATTTCACGGTTTTAGATATCTGAGATATAACGAAACGAAACTATTGGCACTACGCCCCCCGGGGCATGGCCTTCCTCTAACGTGGGATTTCTGCTCCAGCGCCTCTGACGAGACAGGAGAAACCGGGACCGACGTTTTACTTCACCATCCGATAGAAGCTCAGTGGATAAGGCGGGAATCGAACCCGCGTCTCATAGCATCATCGGGATCGGCAGCCGAAGCCGCTACCCCTGCGCCACGAGAGATATAATTGACATGAATCAAATTGACTACTTTTTTTATTTTTTTGGGAAAACTGTTATGGTATATCCCTATGACCCGTATGTTTGTGCACCAACCGCAAAGTTTTCCGTGCATAAATGATCATAAAGATACATCAAAGTACACACGGAGAATACCACGAGATTTGTACATTTTGTTCGTGATTCCCATTTTCATAAACGCTTGTTCACGATTTTGGGAATTATTTTTTCTCCGTGCAGTCCAAATACATATTTCATCATTAATAATACTGAACTCGGAATATTTTACCAAAAACATTCAAATGTCTCATAAGAATTAAAAAAAACTCGTTTGATTGGTTGCATATGTTTTTTGACAATTTTTGGGATATATTTGCTAGTTTATTTCCTTTTAGACTATTTTTCACGAGATATTATATGAAAATAACTTTTAGTAGCTGTAATCGAGCGACAAAGTGATTATATGCCAACATCCATCCAATGGAAGTACATATTTTCCCGGCCGTTTTGTATTTCACATTGAAGATTGAAGAAAACGGTTTCAAGAAGAAGTTTTTGAAATAGATATAAACATCAGCGAATAGTTCTTGATTTTTTTTTAATCCAGAAGTTTTGAAGAAATATGCTAAGGTCTCGGGGCAAGACAGTGAAGAAACCAGAACAAACTAGAGTTACTCCGGGAGCAAACGGGAGGAATCGAGAGAAATTCGGAGAAATAAGAGAAACCTCGCTCTTCTTGTCAGAAATGTCACTTTTGACATTGTTGACGTTTCTCATCTGATGTCATGTTTACCGTTTTGATTTTGCCTGTGTGAAGTTCGCTGCTTTTTGCGGCAATTATTTTTGGGGATAAAAACATGTTGCTAAATTTTCTGAAATGCCTTGCCCTGCGACCCACTCCAAGTACTCCGGTAAGTATTAACGGGGAGTTTCCACCCGAGTTGGAAAACCTCCGCAAGAAAATTGCCGCACTGTCCAACTCCAGTATGTATATTTTTTAACTTTCCTCCTCCCCCAGATCGTGTTGAAAAATGCACATCGGAATGTGCCGGAAGTGTACCGGAACAGCAACATTCCCGAAGGCTAGATCGGCTCATGTAACGACCCCGTACGGGGTCGTGGGCAAGTCATGGACCGGACAGAAGCAACAGACTCCAGTGGACACATGGGAAGAACCAGGAACTAGGAAGGCCAAGGACATAATCGTCGATTGAGGACGTGTACGAAGGCCCGAAAAGGATTCCACGACATTGTGTCACCGTGGCCATATGCTGGCAGGGGTTTTTTTGGATTTGTTGTAGTTTGGCCGTTATTTATTGTATCTCGTGTTGGTTAATAAACATTAATTTCCGTGGAGAGAGGGAAGGGAGGAGGCATCCTAATCAGCACCTTCGGGATTTTGAGCGATCTTCGGCAATACGGGATGATTATGTCCAGTTCGGTAAGTGGCTCTTCGCTTGGTTTTCTTCGTGTGTTTTGTCGTTCCCGGGACTCAGCAAGAGGTACGTGGTACGTTTTGGAGGTAGGTCCCTTGTAGCCGGTTAGCGGTTTGCTGCAACATGAACTGATCTTCTTCCAAGACAAATCACTTCGTCGTCAAGCTTCTTTGACTCGTCGATCTTAGCGCATTTGGGAGAACTTCCGGTTGCACTTGTTCTGTTTCGAGTCGTCGAGAGCTGCCATTTGCTCGAAGACTTAGTCACTGTAAAGAATAAACGTTTAGGTTGAAACCAAAATCGTCACCAAACTAGGTGTTGACCGTGAGAATAATCGCAATGACCTGGGAAGCTTCTAGATTGACCCTCAGTTGAAGGACGGTTTCTTTGGAATTGCCAAGTACGGCCATGGTTTAGACGAGTTCAGCTTTTAGGGCAATCGGGACAGAACAGCTGATGAGGCCGAGTAGTTTGAGTGTTCGCAGAGGGCAACACGGGCCACCACAGCACGGATCACTAGCAGGACTGCTTGCAATCCTCAAGGCTCGACTGCTATAAACCGTCTCGGAACCGGGGTTCTGTTCCTGATAGTACCGGGACAGCAAGTTGAAGAAGTATTCCCACGAGATGGTCGGTGCGGCACCTCCAATGCCACCTTGGCTTTCCTGCTTCAGCAGGTTGAACGCGGTTTAGATACGGATTGAAGAGAATTGGAGGTAGATAATCTCCGGCCAACAAGATGAACTTGAACAGACAAATTGATCGTAACGACCCGCGATAGTTGGCAGCCACTTCCATCGGTCCCCATTTCTCGAGGGTCAGCGAGAGATGTTAAATACAAAATAGACGACTAAACGCAAGAAATGACCCATATTTCATCTGTGGTATCGGTCGAGAGTCGTGTCGATATCCTTCTCCAAGTCGATCTGGAACTGTAACGAACTTCCGATGCGGAGTGCCATTCTTCTTGTTGCATCTGTACTAACAGTCGACTTGAAACCGAACCCCGCCAATTACAACTTCCACTTCTTCCTCGAGTAAACAAGTGGCCGCGGTCGACGTCGTGGTTCCCACCGCCGGATTGGTCGTGTGAATCACGGGCTGTGTTTCTGGAAGTGCCGTCGTGACCCACTTGCGTAGCCACCGCAGAAGCTGGCCTGCTGACAACCGACACTCCGATCGTATTTAATATGGCCAATCATGCCAGAGAACCATTCCAGATTCTGGAATCGTCTGGAAAAAAAAATCTTTTATAAATAAACAAACAACAAAATGACATTTCCTTGTTTCGCTCTTCTCTCTTTTTTTGCTCTCTTCATAGAGATCTCTCTTAAAATATTCGGAGCAAACGGGAGCAATCTGGAGGAATTGAGCTGAAAACGGTCAAAAGTAAAATTTCAGAGCAAACGGGAGCAAAGCAGAGGAAACGGGAGCAACCAGAGTAACTCTCTTGCTCACTGTCTTGCCCCGAGGCTAAGGTTGAAAATTTTGTTGGTTCAATATTACCTTATTTTTAGTTATCTAACCTAAAAAATGTGCAAACATTTTTTGACACAAAATCTGTCACTATTTCCTGATGAATATTACCTACCATCATTTTTTTCTGTGTAGGCTGAGATATTAAGTAATGTTAAGCTTATATAGAAAAAAAAGTATGTATGTAATTTGAAAACATGTTATGCAAACTATTTTCTATTCTCTTTTTGCTCTAATAATAAGTTAAACCTGAGTACTGACTTGGTGAAATAATTCGATTTCAACATATTTCGTGCTCAAAAAAAATTTATTTGGTTTAGAAGGAACCTTCAACTTTTTTGAGGTTGTTTCAAAGAAAGCAAGACAAACTGAAAAGGATTTGGAAACTATTGTCATACAAAATATTTTGAATCTTTCGATGCATGTTAACACTGGAACGCCCAACGCATGTCAAACTTAGCCTCCCAAAAAGTTGGGATGGTAATTTCAACTCGCTTTTTCTCGGGCATAACTCAATCAGTCGAGACGATTCTTTTTTTCCAGTGATTTGTAAGGATATTTAGATGATCCTAGAACTTTGTTCAAGTCAGAAATTTTCGCGATCGAAAACATCGTCCCAACTTTTTTGACGAACTTGCCTTAAAAATTTTGGACGATTGTTTTACACGCGCAAAGGCTTGAACGTATTCTAGTTCGCCATCTCTAAAATTTTGATCAAATAAAATTCTGCAAGGTTTTAGAATCATCTAGTCATCCTTACAAATCTCTATAAAAATGAATTTTTGATCCTAAAGTACTCGTGAAATTTTTTAAGCTTCCCTTGGTATTAAAAAAAATCACATATAAGGTATTGGGGTCCTTTTCGACCCCAAACTTTAAAAAATCGTCAAAAATCCAATTTTTGACCCATTCCGGTTCTTTTGAACACAAATGAAAGCTTAGAACGTCCCCTTTCCGAAACCGACCTGGAAAACCGGATTTGGTCACTGTGGCCACCGGGAATCGGCTACAACCGAAAAAGGACCATTTTGAGACCCCAACTTTGACGATCTTTATCTCCGGCAAATTTCAATCAATCAGGATGCTCCCGGCTGCATGCGACAGGTATTTACCTGCACTTTGACCACAAACATTAATATCAGGGCCAGGTGACCTACCGGTTTCGGAAATCCGGAACATCCGAAAAGATCATGGTTTACTGTTTTTCACATATATGTGATACCAATACTCTCATGATAGTTGAAATTGATCCATAAAACTTACTAAAAACACAATACTTGATTATCAAAACCACTCTGGAGTGTTAGTGGCCACTTCCGGGTAACCTGAAACCGGGTATCCGATAAACGGCCAACTTGACTTTTTTGGTGAAAACCCATCATGTTGCACATCAAACTCCCCGAAGTTGAAAGATATGTCCATCTTTGGTAATGCCGTTGTTCACTGAGCCATCCTGGCTAATCTGGAACCGGTTACCGGTGGCCCCTTGGGGACACTTCCGGAATATGAGAGAAACCCTATCATCCGACATATCAATTTTCATGGAATTGAAAGATATGTCAATCTACGGTCAAGCCATTGTTCGCTGACCCATTCTGGCCAATCTGGAGCCGGTTATCGGTGGCTCCTTGGGAACACTTCCGAAATATGAGAGAAACCCTATCATCCGACATATCAAACTTAATGAAATTGAAAGATATGTCAATTCATGGTCATGCCGTTGTTCGCTGACCCATTCTGGCCATCGTGGAACTGGTTACCGGTGGCCCCTTGGGGACACTTCCGGAATATGAGAGAAATCCTATC
Organism: Culex quinquefasciatus; assembly: GCF_015732765.1. Classification (NCBI taxonomy): domain Eukaryota; kingdom Metazoa; phylum Arthropoda; class Insecta; order Diptera; family Culicidae; genus Culex; species Culex quinquefasciatus. The sequence goes on along the minus strand of NC_051861.1, from coordinate 25,195,019 downwards.
ATCTGACATATCAAACTTCATGTGGGGCTGTAAAATCCAATTTTGGCAGCTTTTCATACAACAATTTTCTTAGTATAGTCCAAAATTGATTTCACGAGAACGATTTTTCATTCCTCAAGGTGAATTAACTCACGTTTTTAGATTTAATCTTCTTATTTATGAAATCCAAAAATAAAGAAGCTGTTCGGCCAGGGGCCGACTCCGCGGGGGCCAGAACCACCAACTCACCGATTCCTTCCAGCAGCAGACGGAGCGGACGACCAGCGGACCAGAGTTCGGGGCGGTATAAAAGAAAACACCGGATTCGAGTGCTCCGAGAGGCGACTTGCCTGCTCGGAGGCTTAAGTAGAAAGAGGTCGATTTATTTCACTAAACTTAAAACGTAACATTTGTTCTTAAATCTAAGCACCAATCTTCTTCAATCACAGATCGTAAATAAACAAATGTCAAATCTACCCTACGTTGTGTTTGTGTATCAGTGTGGTGACATCAGTAATTCACCACACTGCTTTGGCGAGGGGTACTTGTTTACACAGTACAAAGAGGAGTTAGGGTGGAGTGGCCAATGGTTGGCTGCAACATACTCCCCGCCAAAAACGAATGTTTTTAAATTTGTTCTACAATGCTCTAACACTGTCACTAACTTGGTCACAAAGGTCTTTTGGAAATGGCCGAAGCCGCCATTTTGGATGGGGAAAAGGATTTGTTGGGATGGAAAGGTTACCTTGCTTGCTGATTCCGTGGATACCTAATCCGAGAACAGCTGAACTGGATACTGTTCAGAGGTTGCAGACTCGGCAACCCCGGCCTTGCCTACTGGGAGCACAAGACCCGAATCTCCACTTCAGGAAGCAGCACAGCGAAGCCGGATGAGCCGCCGTAAGCCGAGGATGATGCTCCGGAGTACCCACTGCGGTCGTGGGTCACTCTGACACGGGAAACAGGGTTCCGCAGATGTCGAAAACGGGAGGCAGGGCTCCGCAAATGTCCACTCAGGCGGTGGACCAACCGAAAACGATGGAGATCATCCGTGCGGGGTTGTCCAGCTGGCGTGGACCGAGACTTACGGGGTCAAAATCGGCGGGACGAGCGGCTTGTCGACGAGGACACTTGAAGAATAGCGATGGCGGCTACTTCATCTTGGACAGCGATTCTGCGATGGCGATCTCCGTGGAAGAATGGCGTTGGTGCTCCGGCGAAGACCATCCTGGTCACGGCACCAATGTTCGGCCAGGGGCCGACTCCGCGGGGGCCAGAACCACCAACTCACCGATTCCTTCCAGCAGCAGACGGAGCGGACGACCAGCGGACCAGAGTTCGGGGCGGTATAAAAGAAAACACCGGATTCGAGTGCTCCGAGAGGCGACTTGCCTGCTCGGAGGCTTATGTAGAAAGAGGTCGATTTATTTCACTAAACTTAAAACGTAACATTTGTTCTTAAATCTAAGCACCAATCTTCTTCAATCACAGATCGTAAATAAACAAATGTCAAATCTACCCTACGTTGTGTCAAGGTTACTGTAAGAAAGGTTGGGCTGAAAACGTGTTGGTTTAGTATTAGTAAGCAAAAAAGTGTCAACATTTGCGATGCTTCAAGTGATGACGTCACAACGCTTTCGTTCCTTATGGATGGTATACGGAATTGAATGAAAATTTGAATAATTTTAAATTAAACGGTGATTTTCGCGATAAACTGGGTTAAAAGAATAAAAACCAGGTACATACAGCTGGTGAAAACATTAAATGAGGATTTGTTTTATTACAAAACTGTTTATAAATTAATTTTAATTTTGACTGCACTGAGAGTACAATTTCTGTCGCAGAGATTTGGAATGTTTATTAGTTTAATTATTTTTATCAAATTTAAAGACATACGACAGTCCAACATAGTAAACAAAACTTGTTTGAATTGAGGAATAGGTCGGAAAAGCCGTCAATTGGGGCGAATCGGGACAGCACTTAATAGCTTGAAAGCAAAGCCCGGAGTCGGGATCGAGCATCGAGCGAGACGGATTTGGTGTAGATGCTTTTTTCAATTTGGATTTAACTTCGTCCTGCGGGTTTCGGCTATGCGGATCAGAGCCCCAATTGCAGATGGACTTGCTTGTGATGAATGAAATCACGCCACCGGCCTTGGATTCCTCGATGTAACCTTTGGGCATGACTTAGATCTACAGCATCCTCATGTTGGTGATTTTGATGGCCACTTTGTCGATCAACTTGAGGATCTTGTCCCGTAGTTGATCTTTGGGGGATTCTTTCTTGCCAAGAACGAAGAACTGCAGAGTGGAGGCTTCTCGCACTTGATCTTTAAATCAACTAGCACTTCCTCCTTCTTGAACTTCTTGATTTTGGTGCTCAGAATCGAAGGGACGTACTTGATGATTCGATCGCTCACCTCCGATTTGTACTTGGCCAAAAGGAAAACTGCAGCTTGACCTCGTCCGGAATTATGGCCGGCACGCGCACCGGTTCGGTCTTCACGGTCAGGTACTTGGTGCACTCGGTGAGGTCACCCACACAAATGTAGGTCAACTTTTGAAGTTCGTACTGGCTACTGCACTTGGGGCAAAGCTTCAGCGCTCCGAAGGTCAGAATATCGCAGACGCGCAACAGGCACGCCTCATGTTCCCCCGCAATGGCTTGCTCGTTGCTGCACTTTCCAGTCGGTCCGGCGTCATCGGTAACAGACGCATCGACTGCAAGACTACGACATCCGAACGTCAGGCCTATACTTTCCGGTCGGTCGCCCAGCCCAGCATGCCCAGCTCGCGGGCCACCTCATCGCACGCTTCGTCCCGTTTGAGCAGAACGGAGTGGTCCGGATGGGACCGGTTCCAGATGACTTCCCGGTCGTAGATCAGTTGGGTGAGCTGCATGCGATTGTTGGCGGGAAGCGTTCCACTTCTTCGGGGCTGATGCGGATTGGAACCGGTTGTCTGGGCTAGGCTGGTCGGGCATTTTTGATCCACATTTTCACCAGAAGTAGGAAAAACGGGTCTTGCAGACATTGTTGGTTCGGTTTGGTTTCCCCGGTTTGGAGAAGCCTTCGCCGGGTGTTGTAATTGTTTTTGAAGCACTTCCAGTGGCTGGTAGAGTTAAACGTCCGACGCTTCAGAACACCAGCGTTTCCGGTGGAACATGTCGTTCAAGCTGCACCAGTTCCGTTTCTGCGGCCAGTGAGTCCAAGTACGATCTTCCTGGTACGACTGCCAGTGACTTTCCTGCTTTGCATTCCACCGCACCGGAATTGATTTGGCCAGCGTAAGCGGATCCACCTCCCAGTTGACTCGGGTTTTTTCCGTCGCGGAGCACTATCATCGTCGCTTCCAACCACCTGCTCCATGCCTTCTTCAACCTCATCCTCATCATTGCTGCCAACAACCTCCTGCTTAATGGTCACCATCTCCTCCACGTCCTCGCACTCGAACCCAAACTCGGCCGGTCCTTGTTGACCCTTCACAAACACCGTCTCCAGCAAGTAACCACTTCCACCGCAAACATCCTCCTCCTGCTGCGGTTCCAGCAACTTCATCAACTCCATAACAACACGAGTAGCCCATCGTGCCAGACGAAATTCGGTCACTCTACCAAACGCCGTCCGCTCAAAATTGCTATTGTATTGGCACAGGTTCCGGAACTCGTCAATAAGGTGAACCGTCTTGACGCAGTTGGTGCAAGCCGTGCTGAGTCCTGCCTCGTTGCGTATTCTGTGCACTTTGCACCCTAAGTGGTCCCCGTTGTTGTCGCGGAATATGTCTCGTAGATTGGTTCGGGCCGAGTCGGAGACGACGGTCAGGCATAGCCGACAACGATGAGTGGGTGATGCTGGATTTGGAGGAAGAATTGAATTAAAACATGCCCTGATAAGATTATCATCTTGAAATTACCTTCAATTACGATTATTGTCTATTTTAGTCAGGATGGGACAGGATATCGTTACCGATTCCTCAAAACCAACCCATTATCGCCCGTCTGCCACTAAACTTTAAAGAAAAACAAACTTTGTGACGTCACTGGGTTCGTCGGCAACTGTGCACGGAGATAAAAAATTTCGAAAATTGAATTTTCATGCGAAAACTGTCATTTTATTTTTTTCTGCGTGTTCGCACCAATACAGCCTTGCAAACACAGCCCAACCTGTCTTACAGTAACCTTGACATCAGTGTGGTGACCACACTGCTTTGGCGAGGGGTACTTGTTTACACAGTACAAAGAGGAGTTAGGGTGGAGTGGCCAATGGTTGGCTGCAACAGAAGCATTCAAATGAAAATTGTATGAGTGTCTTCCAAACAGAACATAATTTTCAAATTGTATGGAAATTTGTATGGACGAAACAATGATGCAATGATCACAGAGAAACTCCCATTTTGAAATTTTCATTCAAATTAATGAAAACAAAGTTAAAATCACATGAAATCAGATGGTTTCGTAGAGAAATGTTCACATATGAAAAATAGGCCGGTTTATTCCATGTTCAATTGTTCGTGACATGTTAAGTTTAATTTTGATCATCCCTTCACCAAGAACCCGAACCAGTTGCTCTTCTAGAGAAGAGTCCTCTCCCCTTCTCCGTCTCTTCTTTCTCTCTCACTGGCTCTTTCACACACGTACACGTGGTTCAACAAAAGCGGCGGAACATCTGCTCTAACACAGAGGAATCTGAGTGAGTAGCTCTTCTACAGGGTATTTCCACTCATTTCTCACAACTTTTCAGACGCACACGTTGTATTCGAGGAAAATCATGTATTGTTCAAGGGGGAAACTTTGGATTTTTTAAATCATTTGTTTGTAAACAATTTATCACTTTAGGAGATTTGAAACATAGTTATTTTTATTGATTCCATAAATTCGGGTGTACACTCAAACCCCGATGGTTTGGCACCGACTGTTGTCAAACGAACAGGGTCACATTTTAGTTTGACACCCCTTTTACACGGATTTCACACACAACCAAAATTTGTTATGATAGTGTGCGTGAGCGCCGTGTAAAAAGTGACAGTTCATCACTTTTTAGTTTGACTTTGGCCAACCAACGGGGTATAAATATAGAGTTTTTTTTAATAGGTTCTATAAACACCTTATAGGACTTTTTCAAAACTACAAACTAAAAAAGTGTCAAACGAAAAAATAACCAACCACCAGGGGTTGAGTGTATTTAATTAATACTATTTATTAAATATAACTTTTCAGTTCAATGTAACTCCAAGTAACGGTACCTAGCAAATTATATATCAAAACAAGAAAGAGCATGAGAGTTGGATATGTTTTCTGTGTTTTTGATATCCTCCAGGTGAAGAACACTCCTGTGAGTTCCACTAGCTGGGTTGGTCTTTCAACTCTCTCTCTCTCTCTCTGCTGTTCGACAGTCATCCGAAACGGTTCGCCGGCGACGCGTGGCGTTGAAGAAGACACTCTCTTTCTTCCCGCAGTCAGTAGTGTTGGCGTGCCGGCTCGTTGGTCAGTTCTTCCGATGAACCGTGACTCGATGGATCGATAGGAAACGCGTTTTGCCGTGAATCAAACCCAAAAAGGGCTTGCCCTTTAGTGTAGTCTTTCGGAGTGGGCTTTTATTTGCTGTAATTGCAGTTAAATTGCTTTGTGTACGGTGTTAGAAGAAGATTCGCAACGAGTTTTGATTGAAAAGTGCTGCACGGTGATTGGTTTTCATTGATGGAAGCTAGTCGAGTGAGAAACGGAAACGTGTTTACGTTTTCAGGTTCGGTTGTCGTCTATAAACGACAGAATGACTGGTGATGGCAAAAATGGCAAACGTGACATTGGAATAAAAATGAGTTTTTCTAGGTTTTACAAAATATAACCGTTTTCGTAAAATTTATCTTTATTTCTTTTTCCCCAAAAAGATTTCATTATTTTTTCCAAAAGACGTATTTGTGATCATCGCATCCACAACCACTTCTGCAGCAAGTAGCAAACGCTAAAGACATTCGTACACACATTCGCGTCATCTATTTTGCGCACAAAACGCAACAAGCACAAGCGCAAATTTCGGATGGCGTGAGTTCCAGAGTGTGAATCACTCCCCGCGCTTGATGGGCCGGGTGCGGAAAAGGGTGGGAAAATCTAGTGGATTTTTTGAAAAGGTAAATATTTTATGTGATATTTTTTTGCTAGAGAATGTTAAAAGGCTTAGAGAATTTGTCTAAAAAAGTGATTTGCGATCACTCAGTTAAAGGGAATATATACATGTAAATTGGCAAAAAAAAGTTAAAGGTCGGTATGAGTACACACTAAATCTTACTCACGTTACTGAGGAAAGGCTATAAAATCACTCGAAAAATGAACTTCTCAATAAGACCTCCTAGACCCACCTTCATGTATACCTATCGACTCAGAATCAAATTCTGAGCAAATGTCTGTGTGTGTGGTGGGATGTTGATCAAAAAATTGTCACTCGATTATCTCGACATTGGCTGAACCGATTTTGTCCGTTTTGGCGTCATTCGATCCGTCTTGGGGTCCCATAAGTCGCTATTAAAAATGATAAAGTTAAGTTAAGTACTTCAAAAGTTATGCTAAAAAAACGAGTTTAACAAAAGTCCGGAACATTGTAAAAAGGGTGGTTTTTGTAAGAAAACCCGACATGCTATATATTTTTAGAAAGGTATTTAAAAGACCTTTTCAACGCGTCCAAGATATTGAAGATCTGACAAATCTATCAAAAGTTATAAGCACTTAAGTGTTATTTATACGCTTTTTGGAGGCCGGATCTCAGAAATGTTGATGAAAACGTTGTCCGGAACTCTCATGCAACCTATTGTTGGATAGGTATTTAAAAGAGCTTTCCAATGCGTCTAAAACATTGAAGATCTGACAACCCTATCAAAAGTTATAAGCACTTAAGTGTTATTTACGCACTTTTTCGAGGTCGGATCTCAGATATTTTGATGAAATTGCTGTCCGGATCTCTCATGCGACCAATCGTTGGATAGGTATTCAAAAGACCTTTCCAACGCGTCCAAAACATTGAAGATCTGACTATCCTATCAAAAGCTATAAGCACTTCAGAGTTACTTATGCACTTTTTGGAGGCCGGATCTCAGATATTTTGATGGAAACGTTGTCCGGATCTCTCATGCGACCTATCGCAGGATGGGTATTCAAAAGACCTTTCTAACGCGTCCAAAACATTGAAGATCTGACAACCCTATCAAAAGTTATAAGCACTTAAGTGTTATTTACGCACTTTTGCATTTTGAATAGCACCCTTTAAATGTGAGGATGGCGGTAACCACCTAAAGGTGGATTAAGTAACTTTTTTAATCGGTTTTCAGTGCATAATGATATACATTTTCTACCAATAACAAAATCGATTTGAAGACATTTGATTATGTCATTGCCGAGGTAAAGCTGTTTGAAGTTAGCAGTTTCAACAAACTTGCTACGATATCTCGACACTACCTTGACCAAATCGACTCAAAATATTGGTGATAACTCGTTAAGCCATTCCCGTCTGCATAACTTTTTTTTTCGTAGAAAAAAATATTTTAAAACAACTTTCAAAAATTCTCAAAGTATCTTTCAGTTTTTAGAAAATTCAATTATTTTCTGTGGGCTATTTTCCAAAATGTTCAAAATATTTAAAAAGTAAAAAAAAAAACAATTTGAATCAACATTGTTATACAAGATTTACAATGTTTACCACCAGTTCTATTCTGTGAAATACATAAATTTTATTTTAAATACATATTGCTGTTCATGATTTTTGAAAAAAAAAATATAGAAAAGTATTATTTATTTTCCACAACGGGTGTTCAGTAAAAGTAAGTTTATATCAACTGAGCCTAAACGTGATTTATAATTCCCGTGTAAAGTAAATTTACACTTGTTCTGGATAGATTCGTATACATTTATGCATACTTTTATCCCTATATTTAACTTAAAATGTCATGCAATCAACATATATAATATTGGATCGATTAATAAAATTTAAATCTTTTGTTTTAAATCTTCGTGATTCTTAGAAGTGAGACTATAATCATTTGTGAGAGCAATTTTTTATAAAGAAGTAGAAAAATCATAAAAAAAATCGTTTGTAAAAGATAAATCATGCGACATTTTCAAAAAACCCACTAGTTTTCCACTGTCTGCCACTGTACCCCTCGCCCGCTTGTTAGAGATTGATTTTTCCTCTCGGACGATACTACGCTTTCAAGACCCGCCAACCAGAACCAGTCGTCACAGAGCCAGAGCCAGAGTCAGTGATAAGTCGAACCTTGCCGTGATCGGTCACGCTCTGGTTGAAATACTCCCCGGAAAAAAAGACAACCACGCCAGACCAAAGTAATTTTTCGACGGATTTTCTACCTTTCCTGAACACACATCAGAGAGATTCTCTTTTGTTGTATTTATGTGCTTTTTTATTTATAGTCTGTTTGCGTAAATTCTTTTTGCAGTTTACTTTCCTAATCACTTGTACCTTCTAGCTGGTAGTAGGCCGCGCAAGTTAGGAAGAAGTTGTGGGACAGGCAGACAGTTGGCCGTGAAAAACGTTCACGCGCCAACTTGGACCGCGGGAGAACTTGGGAAAAGTGGACCTTTTTTTCACAGATCATTCGTGCGTGCGCGTTTCGCGAGTGAGGGTTGGTGAAAAACGTGCTGCCAAAGATATTTGGCCAATCAGACACGAGTGGTGGCGGATCGTGTCGGTTGGGGTGGGCGATAAAAAGTTGTGTTTTATTGCAAAAGTGTGACCGGAAGATTTTGCGAGGGAAATAAGAAGAAAAAACTAAGGAAAAATATTCAACAGGTGGTGTGAAAATGGGGAACGAAGCGGAAAATCAGCTGACGGAGAAGGATGGTGGGGGTGGTGGTGCCGGCGATGCACCAGGGGACAAGGTCGTCCTGAAGCGCAAGATTACGCTGATCAACGGAATAACGATCATCGTTGGAACCATTATTGGATCCGGCATTTTTGTATCACCGGCGGGAGTTTTCCTGTACACGAAGTGAGTATTGTGTGGGTACTTGGAAAGCCTTTTTCTATCTTTCAAACAGGGCTAGGCCTTACGAAAAAACCTATTTACATGGAACTTTTTTAAATATTTATTTATCACTGTATTTATTTCGTAGTTTTTTTTTGTGTGTATTTGAATGAAACTTTGTCAATGCTGGTCTTACAAAAAGTATGTAAATGTAAAAATATGTGGACTTTCTGATAGTTTTGGTATCTTCGGTTGTAGGCAAGTAATCATTTTTTTGTTAAAATAAAATTGCAACTAACGGGATTCAAACAGTAAGGACTGGCCAGAGAGTCGACTGTATCATGATATTTGGGCAACTATTGGTTGTACTTTCAATATATAAAATCTTAATTTCATAAATTTTGCATTCGATTTTTTTTCATCTTTTTATACCTTGCCTTTAATTTTGAATCTCTAAACTTGCTACGTTTGGACATTATAGAATGTTTGGCTTGAACAATAAAGAAGAACAAAATAAGAAAAAATAATCTCGATTTTTTGAGAATTCATCATGAGCCCGTACACAAAAATGTAAACAGCTAGCAAGTTGAAAAACGAGATGTGATGATGTTATAAAAGATTATGGTAATTTAACATGTGCGCCAAAAACAAATAAAAGAAACCTTATTCAAAATGTCAATTGCAATGAGATACCATTTGAAAAACTGAGTTTAAAATGAGAGCAATTCTCTACCAAAACCGGAAATGGATTTTATTTGTATTTTTTTATTTGGCTCAAACTTTGTGGGGGCCTTTCCTATGACCAAATAAGCTATTTTGCGTCATTGGTTCACCCATACAAGTCTCCATACAATTTTGGCTGCTGTCCATACGAAAATGGTATGTAAATATTCAAACATCTGTAACTTTTGAGTGAATTTTCTGATCAATTTGGTGTCTTGGGCAAAGTTGTAGGTATTGTTGAGGACTTTTGAGAAAAAAATAGGTACACGGAAAAAAATTGCAGATTTTTTAATCAACTTTTTTTCCACTAAAACTCAATTTCCCAAAATACGTATTTTTTTATTTTCGATATTTTTTTATATGTTTTAGGGGACAAAAATCCGCAACTTTTGAGCCATAGAAAAACATGGCCAAAAAATCTGCCGCCGAGTTATGAATTTTTGAACAAATAGTGATTTTTGGAAAAAATCGAAGTTTCATGCAAAAACAAGTTTGACATTATTATTAATGCAAAATTGAATTTGCAATCGAAAAGTACTTTACAGATTTTTTGGTAAAGGGCTCCGTTTTCAATATATAGCCACCGAAAGTTTGATTTTAGCGAAATATTTGCAGTTTTTCAATTTTTAAAAATAGTGACCATGAGTGACCATTTCCAAAAATATTTTTTTTGAAAAGTTCAGAAAATTTGCTATAAAATTGTCCAAGAGACATTGAAGATTGGACCTCGGGTTGCTGAGATAGAGCCGCTTTAAGAAAAAGAAACACGAAAATTGAAGTTTTCTAAATCTAACCAAAACAACCCACCATTTTCTAATGACGAAATCTCAGCAACTAATCGTCCGATTTTCAATGTTAAAACATGAAACATTCGTGAAATTTTCCGATCTTTTCGAAAAAACTATTTTGAAAATTTTTAAATCTTTTTAATGAACTTTCAGATTTTTTTATGCATATGAAAAATAAAATTACATAAATAAGTAAAATTCACAAAAGTTAGTTTTTGGCACTAGTTAAAAAAGTGCTATGTTTAAAACCCGTTTATTTCAACTGATAATTCTGGGCACCTGAAAATTTTTGTGCATTTTTTTGATTTTTTTTAATTTCCGTTCCACTCAAAACTTTGTTTTGCAGGTAAAACTTAAATTCTTTTTTTTTTCTAAATATCTTCTCAAATTTCAATTAGTCCTATCGCCTTATCATCTTATCCAATGCAACATAACGAAAGATCGGAACTATGTTTCATGTCAGCGATAACATCAAATTTCAATTACCACCTTTTCTGCTCGATGGACACCGGAGCCCAGATAACATCAACTACATTACCAAGAATCTTGCCTGTGTTTAATCAAAACTGTCTAACCACGCAAGTCGGACAAACACTGTTTACGCTTTTCTTGCCCAACCTGCTGTGCAGCGTGTTTCGTTTTAAAGAATTTAATACGTACAACAATTGCAAGCCCACACGAAAGAATTCATGTTCTTGGGCGAAACGGGGCTCAAAACGAAATAACTTGAAAATTTAAATCACTCTTTTTCCCTCGTTTACTTCCTTCCTTCATTGCTTGGCTTTTGTAAATGTTTTGCTCTTTTGACAATAGTGCGATGTATGTAGCACAAAATTGCAGAGACAGTCCGATTTTATTTCTAAGACAGCTTTTTTTATGGCTGTAAAAGATTTTACTTATTTTCGCAGAAATTTCAATTGTGTTCAGAGAGCATGAAATCGTCAATCTTTACCGATGTAATTTTGCCATACTCTGTGTGGTTTGGGGTCAGCCTCATCTGCATTCTTACAGCAAGGTGTGAACACAAACTGGCTTATATAATGAACACAGATGCATTCCAAGGTAAGGTCAGGTATTTTGGACTGGATTCGCTCTTGGTCAGGTCAGGGCCAGGAACTCAGGTTAAAATTTACCACCCTGACCTTCCAATATCAACGTTCCCGAGACCGGTCAAAGTCAAAGTTTTTAATTATGTTACATTCCTCAACCTATACATCTTCAGCATTCCCAACTTAACCGTTTTCCACCTTCCACCCCCATCATCTTCATTGCAGGTCCGTCGGCTCCTCGCTGGTCATCTGGACGCTCAGCGGTATCCTGTCGACGCTGGGAGCCCTTTGCTACGCCGAGCTGGGCACGTGCATCACCCGCTCCGGTGGTGACTACGCGTACCTACTTGTTGCATTCGGACCACTTGTTGGCTTCCTGCGGCTCTGGATGGCCCTGCTCATCATCCGACCGACGACGCAGGTCCGTATAAATATAGGATTCAGTATAATACTCTTACTACCGTGGCTATGTAGCCCTTTGGGAAAAGACACCGTCAGATGGGGTTGCTTTGCTTCTTGAGAACAAACTTGCACGCAACTCAATATTTTATTGTACTAAACAAACGCCCAAAGTCAGGCAACTTCGTGCGACATCTGGTGGGAAAATCATTTCGTCCCCGTTCAACGGTTTAAAGCCCCACAAAAGATAACACTCCATGAAAGATAGCAAAATGTTTATTCATTCTACACTTGAGAATCAATTCAATTTACGAGCCTCCCACGCGCTGTGGGAAAAAAAGGATTTACGTGTTCAGATGAAATGTGCTGCTTTTATACGAAACAGAACCTGAGAACCTTTTGCTGCTCCTTTTTTTACAGGAGCAAGAAAGTTGAAAAGATTTGCTTTTTCCTCCTATTTCTTTGTCTTCGTCGTCCATTGCTGGGTGACAGCTCACACAAAGAACGTTTCCAACTAGTGGTGACAGCCTTTCAATATGGTTCTGGAAGGCAGTGCTGCTCTTAGCATAGAGGTCAGGATGAGGAAGGCAGTATATAATACAAACTTACATTGTTTCTTGCATAAGTTGGAAGTTTCTCCAGATTTTCTGTAATTTTTCTGCAATTTTTTTCAATAAAAACATGATATTACAGTCATCCCACATGTTCGGAACACCCACAAATTCGGAACACTTTGATGATAATTTGTCAATAGCATGCCAAAACTAGCTTTTCTGTCGACCTTACTATTTTTAGAACCTTCATTTGGACATTATCTTGCTATTTCACTAGTAAAAGTAGTACTTTTTGAGCAAAAAACTTCATTCCAAGACTATTTTGTTCAGAGCAGCAAAACACTGCCTCCAAATGGCCTGTTTCATAATTGTGGGTTGTTATTGTGCCTCCCACAATTGTGGAACACCTGAATTTAACTGATATTTTCACAAAAAAAATTTAAAACCATGTATAAAACATCACTAAGCTTGAGTTTCATTTGTTTCAGTGTGTGAAGTCATTATTTGGTAATAAATATGTACTCCTAGAGAGATCCAAAGTTTGTTTACATTCGTAAGAAAAAAGTGTTCCGAATTTGTGGATTTCAAGGGTCAAAGTAATTCTTCAAAAACTTCATAAAAAAGTTAAAATTTGCAGATGTTCGATACAGCATTCGAAAGATCGCAAGAAAAGCTTTCAAATGAAGGTAATCATTTAGTTCAATTATCGATTTGCTATGATTTTTTGAACATTGGCCGATCTGGAAACCGTTCCGAATATGTGGGTTGACTGTACCAAGTTTATTACATTCTCTTTTCTTAGCAAAGAGTATCGCAAAATACTTAAGGCAAGATTATTATCATGCTACACCCAAAGTTAAAGAACGAGGGGATAATCCTCACGAAAAGAAACGTGAAGAAAGTGCTATTTTGCGAGAGTATAGTCCTCTCGCGTGTTCATTCGTTCATTGGTACCGGTATTTTTTTATGGATGATCTTTTTGACATTAAATCACAGTGCTGCTGCAAATGAATGATGAAATGTTCTCACCACTGCAACGTTTATTTTAATTATCTTCAATTAGACGTTACATTTTTGAGTATTTTTAATGAATTTCAGGACCACACATCGGAATTTAGGATTTTGTTTTTCATGAATTCTAGTAAAATGGTACTGTGTGCGGATTGAGAGGATAAATCCCGAAATTACCGAGAGTACTTTACTTATGGGTTCATCTTCAAAAAAAGTTCATCTATCAAAAAAAAAATTAACATTACCGAGACTCGAACCCAAGACCTTCGGCATATTGAACCGTGCCTTTGCCGTATGGGCCATCATGGTTCGGTGACTAAGTGGCGGTCATTTGTCCATATAAGCCACTCAATAGGATGAACTGTTCCAATGAACGAATGAACACGCGAGAGGACTATACTCTCGCAAAATAGCACTTTCCTCACGTTTCTTTTCGTGAGGATTATCCCATCGTTCTTTAATTTTGGGTGTAGAAAACTAAACGCTGTTTGCATAAGACTTCAAAAATGAGGTTTGTTGTTTCTCTTTCTTTCATAAGCTTTATTTCAGCAACCAGAGGTCCAATTTTTAATGTCTCTTGGGCAATTTTATTTGAAATTTTCGCAACTGTTCAAAAAAAAAATTTTTTGGAATAGAAACCTTTGAATAAAAATAGAAAAACTTAAAATTATATCCATTTCCGGTTTTGATGGTGAATTGCTCGTCAGTGAAGTTAATGCCAAACACAACCCACCAATTAATTACGACTTTGGAGCATAATATCCCTCTAACAAATAGCAAAACGAACCTTTTCCATCTCTAGTGACAAAATCTGACCCAAATGACAGCGGCGGACATGAAACCCAAAGACGTGGAAAACAAATCCTAGCCGCGACACCCAAAGGGTCTGCCCAAGCAGCGCGTATAATTAATTATTCAACGATTGCGCGATGGGATTCAGCAAAAGGACACACACACCAACCGGCCAGATACAGCAGACGACATTTTATGTGCCTTCAAGCCAGCTTCCATCGTCTTTGATGATGGTTCTCCCAAAGCTTTTACATTATGTTGATTTAGCGTGAACTTCTTGGCTTCTCCGCCGCCGAGAAGAGTCGTTGTCGCGTAGAACTGCTCAAACGAGCCGTAGCCGTAGTGGTGAGACTGAATTTGTTGCGACGTAAGCGACATTAAGCTTTAAAAATCGTCGACGTGCCACCCTAGCAACGATGCTTTGAAATGAGCTTAGTTATTCAAGTATCAAGCTGGAAAAACGTCACTTTCGTCACTATTTAAAACTAAGCAAACAGAGGTCAGAAAATGGACATAGCAACGGGCAATAAAAGCTCTTATGAACGCATACTGGTGCTGACGTAAACCGGAACTTTTGCTGGATGTTGATAGGGTAACCACACATAGGACAGGGATAATTGCTAATCAGAGCAAAACGGAAGCAGAAGCTACCGGGACAAAGGCGCAATCAGAAGTGACAAATTTTATTAGCAATCCTTGCTTGACGCAGTAGAAAAGGTCCAATCATAGAGGAAAGGTTATAATATTGTGAATTTCAGTCAAAACTGATTCGATTTCGCCTGAAATTATGCAATTCTGTAACCTCTTCAAAATTCATTTTTTTAACAAAATCCCTCCATGTGGGTTAGGTTAAATCTCTTCCCAGCAACCCAGTGAAAGCCACGTGTCCGGGTGGTGGGCGTAGGTGCATAAGCCGTTACGACATGGGACCCGCATTTCTGGGAAATGGACTCAGAAGTCGACTGGCTGGTACCGAGAAGTAAAACGAGTGTATCAGATTACGATTCCGTTTCAAGCTCATCATACCTAACCAAATGGAAAGACACAGAGCTTGTTGCATGGTGGGAATTGTGGGTGGTGGAGATAATACCGCAGGCTTAAAAAGAGGTCATATGAACATCAGAAGCTTAATTGGCGTTTGCCAGTTGGCTTATGAGGAATTTAGCTCATTACAAACCATATTCTTAAAAAAATACATCGTTGCATTTGTTGAAGTGAAGCAAAAAATACAAATTTCTTTTATTAAGACCTTTTGAAAATTTACTCCAGGATTTTCAAGAGAATGAAAGAGAAGTCTTCCAGTGAAAAGGTTATGGTTACGGTCATAATACTTGTTACGTGAAACATTTATACACTCACGATAAATAAGTGAAACGAACATTCAACTTGGGCTTACCACGCTACTGCAGTGACAACTGTCGTTTACCCGGTACAAAAATGCACCCATTTTTGCTTGTAGGGCCGACATCATCTCGACTCGATGTCAAGCAAGCTAATCGGTTCTGCATGTTTCAAACACGAACTTGCATCTAAAATCCATCAACGATGAATCCACTTCCAGGAAAATTACCCAAAAACCTCATTATTCATCTCTATTACACTAATAGCCAATCTAGAGCCTCTTTTACATCCAGTGAACCCGGCCGAAACCACAACGCCTAATTGTATCCCCATCTGCTCCCGGAGGAGCATCAAATTCTCCGCTGGGCGGAAAGGTATCCGATGAAGCGCCGGCACGTGACCTCAGCCAATAAAGAGAGAGAGAGAGAGAGAAGACCCCGCCAACCCGGAACGGGACGCGTGTGACGCAATTTGATACACTCAAAATAATGTTCACCACGATGCTGCATGAAAATTCCGGTGACAGCCAATTTTTGGTCCAAAACCTCGTTTCACATGAGTCATGCAACTATTACCATGCATTCATGTCAACTCTGCTTGGTTTTCACGCAGCTAACACTCACACAACTGAATGTCACGTGAAATCCATGCCTGAAAATTCGGAGGCGTGGCTTACGGTCAGCTGGTTTTGTGTTTGCATGACAATCTTGCAACACCCGCATGGAAACCAGTATGGAAAAAATCCATACACCTTTTCATGCAGCATTGTGGTGAAAAATTAGTCGAGGTTGCATGAAATTCCTGTCTGCAAATTTTGTTGAGCTCGATTACCGGGACTTAGCCGATTTCAATTCAGTTGATTTTTAGTTGTTTGGACGAGCGGATGTGGCAGACAGTCCGTTGTCGCTTTTTTTTGCTGGACTAATCGGAGTAAGATTGATAAATAAACTGAAATCAATTAATCTTGGTGCTGTAGTTGTCGTGTTTTGCTGGTAAGTTTAAAAAGTTCTTAAAAATGTGGCTCAAAAGTAATGAACAATTTGTTTCTATACTTTATTTTCAGGTGAACGAGAAACCAGATTAGATGAGCCAGGAGGCCAAAGGATTTCGAGGGATCTGCAAGGAAAATGAATTTTGGAGTGAGTCTGGGAGGACCTCGGGGAGGACTATTAAAACGAGGCCAGCCCGGAAACTTCCAGCGTGCGCAAATGAGCGAAAGTGGCAGATAAGTGCGAGAGGATTGATCATAAAACTGTGTGTGTATAATTAGTGTGCTGGTTATAAAATTGTGAATCATATGTGTGTGTTCTTTAGTTGTATTAAGTGATAATAAAAACGTTTTATATTTGCGACTACAAACTAAAACAATTTTAATTATTCTTACCATGAAGTAGTAATGCATCGATCGCATTGAAAGCCAATAATAGGCATGTGAATTCCACAATACATTATTGTAAATATTGCATGAGGCGTCAGGCAAATCTGACGTGAAATTCATGCAAACTTGACATGATGTGACAGTGAAAAGCCATCAAGATTCTGTGTGCTGGTGTTGATCATCTACCGGACGTTCATGTCAATGTTGCATGAAATACTGTATGGAAAATAATCACATATATTTTCATGCAACATTGTGGTGAACAGTTTTTTGAGTGTACTTTTGCTGATCGCCCCCAATCAAACCGTTTTCCGCATGACGGGTTCATTCCGCTTCGAATTCCGCTTCGAAAATTGCTTCGAAATTTTCTAAACGGAATCTCCGGTTGGACTCCGTTTAGATTCCGTTTGAGCCATTTTGGTACATTAGCGACACCTGCTGGTGTACGGCCGAACTTCAGTGACACTTCGCCGCGTTTCGCCGAAGCGGTTTTTCTTGCATAGTGTGAGTGTGGTCTGCTGAAGCAAACGTCAAACGTGCGTCAAAGTGTGCGCTAGAAAATTTCGCGATCGCAGCAGTCGAAGCCCACGCGGAAGAAATCCTCTTCCAATGGATAATTTTTGAGGTTTGAACTTGCTTTCAAGTGGAGGAATATTATTAATAAATATTAACATTATTTTTGCTTTTGCAGAACCAAGCCAATCCAGCCAGGAGGGAAGTCTCAACGAACTTTGCAGCACATTCTATCGTTGCTGTCGCACGGCAAGCAAAATGAATTCGGCCTCGCCAACTCGACGTACACGCGCTTTGTTCAGCAGGTGTGCCGGGACTTTCCGCGGGAACATGCACCGGTGGTGCTAACGCCACTGCTCTACCCAATGGAATCGGAAGTTTCGGCCGAATCGCTGCTGCGGTCGTCCGCAATGGACACTGCCTGCTGCTGGAGAACCACGAAAAGAAGCTCAACGAGGCGGACGGAGCGGGAAAGTTCAAGCGCGAGCGGAGTTCGGAAAGTTCAAGGTCCCGAAGAAGGCCCAATTCGATCTGGTCATCCTAGTGGAGCTGCACGGGTTTAGTGATGGCAAGGGATCCGGAGTGTCGACCGGTGCCGCCTAGAATGACGTTGTAGGCCGCCCCGAGGGATAGTTTTTTTTTGTTAAACTGGAAACAAACATCAAAAATAAAGGGGCTTGGGGTTGGATCGCGTTTTATTTAACGACAAATAAATAAAAAATAGTTTTAAAATAATAAAAACCACTTGTTGAAGCAACCTTTCTGGTTGAATTCGAATCTAATTTGAACTCAACCTATAGACAAAAAAGAAAACCAGAAAGAAAATAAGAAAAAGAAGAAGCTGTCAAAGCCCACCTGTCCATTCCGTTTCGATTCCGTTTAAATTCCGCTTGAACCGATTTGCGGCGAAAACTCAAACGGAACCGGTTGTTGCGTTTGAAACGGAATACGTTTTAGAATCTAAAACGAACACTGTTTAGAATTCGAATCGAACTTTTTTCGCTCAAGCGGAATTCTAAACGGAATTCAAACGGAACGCGCTGAGTGGGCCCCCGTTTGAAAGGCAATGTACGTCAAGGGGAACCGTACACTCAAAAAACTGTTCACCACAAAGTTGCATGAAAATATATGTGGTTTTTTTCCATTTAGTTATTCATGCAACCTTGACGTGAACTCCCGGTGGCAAACTAATACATGCGCACGGCCCTTAATGGCTGTTCACTTTTGCATCATGTCAAGCTTGCATGAATTTCCCGTGAAAATAGCCTGATGCTTCAGGCAACACTTACATGATGTCGTTGTGGAAAGCACATGCTCCTAGGTTTATTGTATTCATTGATTTTTCAATCTACAGTACTTTTTCAAAAGTTCGTAATGTCAAATATTCAAAAAACTGACATTAAGAACTTTTGGAAAAATACTCTAAATTAATTGGACTTTTTGGATAAGGGATTAAGATACTTTTTATTAAAAAAGCAAGGCCAAATTAGCTTGTATTTTTATTTTTCAACACAAATTCTTAATTAACAGCTTAACAGCACTCACACCCACTAAGAATTTTGGTTCGAGCCTCGACTCGATTCAGGCTCGATCTCGAGACTCGAGCCAAAATTCTCAGTGGGCAATGGCACACGTCACATCAAAATTCAACATTTGGCTAGAACACAAATTCACAAAAAAACTATCACGTTCGGCCTTACATGGTCTTCAGTCACAGGCACGCAAGACGCGTCATAATCGATACCGTAGTTCGTTGAGAGTCTTTCGGCAACAGTCAGTATCGTTACACAAGAATTTTCCATCGATGTACTGCTCGCCTCCTGCAAAACACGAACGCATTGATAATTAGCTTATTTTTTTATTTAAATTGAAAAGCAATCCTCACCATTGAAGTGTCCAAAAAATCCGCTTCAAAATCAGAGTCCGCGATCCAAACACGAAGTCACCGCGACGAGCATCAAAAGCAAACTGACGATCCTTAGCAGCGCCAACCTGAACTAAAAATTTTCAGACAGGAAATTCATGCAACCTCCCAACCAACCTCACTGTGCACTTACACCAACAAACTTTTCACCTCAATGTTGCATGGAAAGGTTGATGGATTTTTTCCATACCAGTTTTCATGCAGCAGTGACATGAACTTCATGCAAATAAAAAATCAGCTGACCCCAGGCCACGCCTCCAATTTTTCAGGCATGAATTTCACGCAGCATCTGATTGTGTGAGTGTAGCCTGCGTGAAAATCATGCAGTCTTGACATGATTGCACTGTGACAGTTGCATGAGTCATGTAAAACGTTGTTATGGGCCAAAAATTGGCTGCCACCTGAATTTTCATGCGACAATGTGGTGAAAGGTTTTTTGAGTGTAATGTTGCGTAACGTTGGAGTTTTGAGTTTTGCACGCAAGTCTATCGAAAAACGTGAGCATTATGTTGACAGTTCTCCCAGTTAGTTTAATTTTGACATTTTTTTTTGATGCGATTCAAAGCTACACCCACGGGTCCCCCACAGACCGTTATTATAAATAAAAAATTTCCACCCAAACCAATGATTGGACATGGTTCCTGGGACCATTCTGCACCTCTGGGCCGAGTTTCAAAATATTTGCCGGCAGAAAT
The DNA here is from genome assembly GCF_015732765.1 of Culex quinquefasciatus. NCBI lineage: Eukaryota > Metazoa > Arthropoda > Insecta > Diptera > Culicidae > Culex > Culex quinquefasciatus. Next base: position 25,174,907 of record NC_051861.1, on the reverse strand, counting down.
TTCGAATACGGTCAGTTTTAGTGTTTCGAGTAGAAATTAAGGGGAAATCACATGTAAAATGCGTAGGAAAAGATCAAAGTTTCAATGTTTTAACTCCAAAACATTACTAGTCATGGTTTTAAATTGTATTAACATGTAGCAGAATGATATAAAAACGATTTACAGCACTGACTTAGCCGGATTAAGCCGAAGTTAAGTGACTTAAGTATGTTATTTACAAGTTTATACCTTAATATTAAAAAAAAACTCCTACATCAATGAATTTAAAGTTAAGGAAAACTAGATAGCACAAAAATAACTTAAAATGGGGTGACTTTGAGCCAAGGGGTGACATTGTACCAAATTTTACGATTTTATAATAGCCAGATTGCTTAACACCAAGCTCGATAAGCTTGAATTGCAAAGTATAATCGTTATTGTTTTTAGATTATGTCCTCTGCCATAAAAAGTTCAATAAGTACGAAACACTAAAAAAATAGATAAAATAGATAAAGCTTTAGTTTCATAAGCCTTACCGTTTGACCCCGACAAGAGTTTTAGGACACAAGTCACATTGAAAACTTACATCGCCTGTACATACTTGACTATATCGGGTTCGGTGTTAGAGTGTTAAACGTGGTTGCCTCTCACCCCAGTTTGGCTGGTTATGTTGTAGAGCGAACAATTTGATTTGATTTGATATTTAACTGTACTATTTTCATGTTTTCAAAAGATATGCTAAGCATGTTAAAAGATTGATTGTGTTTTCACATTGGCCAGAAGTAGGATTTGTTATGATGAATACATTATTAGTGAACGTTCTTGATGATCAATAATATGTTTTATTGAATCCTAACTATGAGCGTATCAACATTATTTTATTCAATTATGAAAAGTTATTTTATTTTATTTTTTTTAATTTTATGACGATAACTGCAATGTTGAAAAATAACTGGTTGGTTTGAAAAATTAATCCTGTGGGAAGTTGTGCCATTCAACTTTTGCTAAGTATAATCATTACTCAGGACAACAAAAATATATGAGCTAAATGATAGCTGGGGTTGTCTCCAGATTTCATTCGTAAGTTTGAAATTTGTAAACGATTTAAAACAATAAAGAACAAGTTTATTCTAATTGCTATGTCACAAACTTGCCACGTCAAAAAAAAAATTCCCTAATATTTTGATTGTTTTATTTGATTTTAGAAGGAATTGATTCAGAACTGAAAAATGTGAGCATAATTTTCAAATTTGGAGGATTCCAGGAGATTTTAAATTCATTTTAATTAATTAAATTTTAAATCAACAGGCTTTATTCAAACAGAATAAGCAGATTTGCGTAGCAATATCATCAAATTGCTTTGTGGGAACATAAATAGACCAAATTAATCCGTCTACAAATTAATAAATTAATATAAAATTCAAGCTTATCAAAGCAATCTTAAAGCATTTATTGGTACAATGTCACCCCTTGGCTCAAAGTCACCCCATTTTAAGTTATTTTTGTGCTATCTATCCTTAACTTTAAATTCCTTGATGTAGGAGTTTTTTTTAATATTAAGGTATAAACTTGTAAATAACATACTTAAGTCACTTAACTTCGGCTTAATCCGGCTAAGTCAGTGCTGTAAATCGTTTTTATATCATTCTGCTACATGTTAATACAATTTAAAACCATGACTAGTAATGTTTTGGAGTTAAAACATTGAAACTTTGATCTTTTCCTACGCATTTTACATGTGATTTCCCCCTTAATTTCTACTCGAAACACTAAAACTGACCGTATTCGAAATTTCTGCCGGCAAATATTTTGAAACTCGGCCCAGAGGTGCAGAATGGTCCCAGGAACCATGTCCAATCATTGGTTTGGGTGGAAATTTTTTATTTATAATAACGGTCTGTGGGGGACCCGTGACACCAAATTACAGCAAAGTCAGTCGAAAACAAATTCCAATCAAGTCACCGCAATAAGAGCGATGGCGCTGCTGGCTGTTTGACGGTCGTCACCCAATCGAAGCAATCCTATTTTGGGGGCCATTTTTCCGTTACGCAAAGCATATACTCTCACTTGTAGACCGTAAATATCCTCCCGACCGCGGTGGAGGCGCGACACAGAGAGTCCATACGCACGCCAATGACGATGTTCTTCGCGGAAAAACGTCAACAACTGTGGTTTTTTTGGATGGGCGGAATTTGCTTTGGCGCAAAAATGATTGACATCTTTCAGTGAGAGCATCCTTGGCGCTTTATTTTAGCACCTTTGGCCTTTCTGATATGGATGAAAACTATGGTTGCACCTTTTTTGTGACCAACTTTAACGAACAGTTTTCTGACAGCTTTTTTTGAGGAGCAGGAATGATACTTAAAATTAAAGAACTTTTTGATTAACTTTTATAATGGATCAATATATGGCATTTAACCCTACACCAAACAAAGGAAACTCAAAGAAAAGTTCACACAAAAAGACAAACATCAGCAGGGAAACTCATGCGTAAAGAAAGGCAACCAAAGTCGGGATTGTGTGTGTGTACAAACATAGACTTTTGTTACATTTATTTATATTTATACATTAAATTTAAGAGGCAGTATTTGTAAATATTGCTCGGTTTGTTCTAGAGGTCGTATCGAGGTGCTCCGATTTGGATGTTTAGCGTTTGTTTGTCTATACATGAGATGAACTCATGCCAAATATGAGCCCTCTACGACAAAGGGAAGTGGGGTAAAACGGGCTTTGAAGTTTGAGGTCGAAAAAACTTTAAAAAAATCTTAAAATTGCTCGCATTTCCGTAAAACTTCATCAATTCCAACTCTCTTAGATGCATTCGAAAGGTCTTTTGAAGCACTTCAGAATGAGCTATAGACATCCAGGATTGGTTTGACTTTTTCTCTTAGCTTTTGCAAATTACTGTCAAAAATTGATTTTTTTGAAACCTTAATATCATTTTGCAACAGCCTCCAACACCCATACTCCCATAGGTCAAAAGATAGGTAATTTCATGGACCATAAGCCTACGGTATTAACTTTTTGGCCAATCGCAGTTTTTCTCATAGTTTTTTTGATTTTTTAAGAACAAACATTTTGCAACGTTAGTTTTTGCCCTGTAGGCCAAGAAGACGGCACTTTTTGGTCTCAATTTTGTCATATTCGGAATCCTCGGACAATTTCACGTAAGTTAGAAGTATTGGAGTTGTTAATTTGAGTGGAAAAATTGCCATTTAGAATGAATTAAAATATTTTTAACAATTTGTTGGATTAGGGGTAAAACAGATTTTCGCCTACTTGATACAGCATTTCACGTATTAATCATAGGGTAAATAAGATCTATTTCTTTTTTCAAAAATGTTTTATTTAATTATTTTTTAAATTAAAATTACAACTCCAATACTTCTAATTTTGTGAAGGCACTTAAACTCGCTCTTAACGTAGTTTCACATTCATTCTGTGGGCACGTTTAAAAATATTTTGAACTTTTATGGAATTCCAATGTACATCACCGCATTGCCGAGATATCGATGCCAACATTTCAAAAAGCATCATGTACAAACCATGCGTTTTGAGAAAAACGCATTTGAATGTTGAGCATCCATTTTCAATTACCATTTTTATATAAAAGCAAAATAAGATGTTCTAATGATAACAAACGATGAAAAACGTTGCTTTTGTTGATACTTGATCATTTATATCCAATAAAAAATTATTTCCGTAATTTTATTTGAGAAAAACAAACATAACTTCTTTTGAAATCACCAACGTCGATATCACCCTGCTGTCACTGAGGGGGGCGCTTTGTTATGATTCGTTTTTCTTCGCCGAATGTACATGGCACTTTTTTCATGTTGCTTTTTTTCGTCACGAGGTTTATGTAGCCTTTTGTTTGACAGGTTGACAGGGCTATATAAAAAGGGACTGCTGATGGCAGAGATTTTGTTTATGTTACTTTATTTAAAATCATGATTAAACAGACTTTACTGAAGTAACTTTTGCTCATTTTTGGTGGAGAGATAGCTTATTAGAAGTACTTTCAGCATATACAATAACCCAGAAAGTGTCAAAATGTACATGATGCCTTTTGAAATGTTACCGTCGATATAGCTATTTGAAGTTAGCAGTTTCAAAAAACGAATGCCACGATATCCCAACACTGCCTTGGCCAAATTAATTAAAAATTTTGGTGTAAACTCGTTAAACCGGCCCGAACGCGCGGACGAAGGCCAATTTCCCAAAAAACTTATTTAAAAAAAGATATAAATATTTGTGTGTTTTTCACATAAAAAATCGTAAGTTTTTGAGTTCAATTAGTTGGGTGGTGACGCGCGGTCAATTATGTGGCATTGTGTGTGAAAAGAAAAGAATTTTATTTCGTGTTTCATCCTGTTTGGCTTGCCCACAAGCAGAAGAAAATCAGTTCAATTAGTTGGGTGGTGACGCGCGGTCAATTATGTGGCATTGTGTGTGAAAAGAAAAGAATTTTATTTCGTGTTTCATCCTGGTTGGCTTGCCCACAAGTAGAAAAAAATCAGTTCAATTAGTTGGGTGGTGATGCGCGGTCAATTATGTGGCATTGTGTGTGAAAAGAAAAGAATTTTATTTCGTGTTTCATCCTGGTTGGCTTGCCCACAAGTAGAAGAAAATCAGTTCAATTAGTTGGGTGGTGACGCGCGGTCAATTATGTGGCATTGTGTGTGAAAAGAAAAGAATTTTATTTCGTGTTTCATCCTGGTTGGCTTGCCCACAAGTAGAAAAAAATCAGTTCAATTAGTTGGGTGGTGATGCGCGGTCAATTATGTGGCATTGTGTGTGAAAAGAAAAGAATTTTATTTCGTGTTTCATCCTGGTTGGCTTGCCCACAAGCAGAAGAAAATCAGTTCAATTAGTTGGGTGGTGATGCGCGGTCAATTATGTGGCATTGTGTGTGAAAAGAAAAGAATTTTATTTCGTGTTTCATCCTGGTTGGCTTGCCCACAAGTAGAAAAAAATCAGTTCAATTAGTTGGGTGGTGATGCGCGGTCAATTATGTGGCATTGTGTGTGAAAAGAAAAGAATTTTATTTCGTGTTTCATCCTGGTTGGCTTGCCCACAAGTAGAAGAAAATCAGTTCAATTAGTTGGGTGGTGACGCGCGGTCAATTATGTGGCATTGTGTGTGAAAAGAAAAGAATTTTATTTCGTGTTTCATCCTGGTTGGCTTGCCCACAAGTAGAAGAAAATCAGTTCAATTAGTTGGGTGGTGATGCGCGGTCAATTATGTGGCATTGTGTGTGAAAAGAAAAGAATTTTATTTCGTGTTTCATCCTGGTTGGCTTGCTCAAGTCCTTCCTACATCATCGTTGATCGGGAGGCACGACGTCGTGTGAATTGTTGCATTAAAATAAGTTTAAGTATTACTGTAAATGTCTGTAAAAAAGTCCTTCCTATATCATCAATGTCGTCTGGGTAATCGTGATGAAAAATTACATTTATTCAGTATTTAAATACCTGTGCGCGAGTGTTTTGGTGTGCTAATTAGAAAGACCTTCCCATAGCATCGTTGCTCGGAAGGCTCGCCGACGGGTTTGTTATGAAAGTCCTCCCCATAGCATCGTAGCTCGGGAGGCATCGAAAAGCCAATACCTTATCCTACTAACCAACAAAAAAAAAAAAATAATCACGTGATGCTTGAAGGAGATGCTGTGGATTCAACGGTCTCAAGCGGTATCAACAAGTATATAGCGAAAAACTATGTGCTTGATGAGTCTGCAACTTCAACTATCGGACTAACATTCCTCCCTTTTGTTGAACTGCAGGCTTCTTGGGAGGGCGCCGGTATTGACTAATAAAGTCGGGGTCTTCAGGGGTTAAACAGTGAACGGATGGTTAGCTCCCACTGATCATTTTTGATTCATTGTTTAACTTCAGCTGATCTGTCAATAACGGAGTAGCAGCTCATTGGCAGTCAACCATGCTCATGCTCATGCTCATGCTCAAATCGTAAGTTTTTGATTTTTGTATTTAAAAAAAAAGCAAAATTTCAAAATCGGGCTTCGTCAAGCACACGGGATATGTCTTGCAAGTCTTCACCTAAAACTTCAGCCAGTTTGGTCCATCCCATCAACTCGGTGTTCAGAGAAAAACGCTCACAAAGTTTGACAGTCCGCTTTGCGCATGGCAAAATTTTGAGCGTAAATCGACTCTTACTCAGTTTATTTATGAAATATCTTCATGAAACATTCAGGAGCGATTGGAAATCATCTTTTAAGTGGATTTAATATTTTTTTCTGAAATGTGATTTTTTTTTATTTTCTGCATGTATTTAACCCTCTTAAAGGAATCCATGAACGAAAAACCAAACCAATGAATTAACCTTGAGGCTGATTCCAGTGACTGTAAAAATGCAGGGATCGAGTCTCTCTAAACGCACTTTTTTAAACAATTGATTGTAAGAATAGTATGACGATAAATTTAACGTCGAATGTGTAAGGGTTTTGTAGTTGATAAGTTTATCAAACAATTCATGTAAAAACTTTTTTTTTATTGCTGTTGTTGTTTATTTTATTAACGCGACTTTACCAATGACCGAGCCACGTAGCCCAGTGGTAACGCTTCCGCCTCGTAAGCGGTAGATCGGGGTTCAAATCCCGGCTCGGACCAACACAACTGGCGATCTTTTCCCTTCTGGAATCGATTGCTTAGTAAAGGGAAGGTAGTGTATCGTCACAAACTGGACCTTATCACGACACCTTAGGGAGGCGACCTATGGAATGTTAACATTAACCTTAACATGTTAACTTTATGTTGAGAATGAAACTGCCACTGAATCCGCTTTGTAAATGCCGGCCCCGATACTCTTCAAGGGTGTTCCCCTCAGGAACTGGAAAAGATTTACTTTTTTTACGACTTTTACCATTTTTTTTTTTTGAATGAATTTTAAATGTTTTCTATACATATTGCCAGTTTCTTTCAAAGGTACACGCCGCGCGGCATTTCAGAATATGCCATAGACATTGTTGCCAGCGATTTTCTGCACTTTTGGTGCAATATAAAACATTCCTGCCAACAATGCATGGCGATACGAAGAAGAAGAAGATCAACAAAAACAAAATGCGCAGTATGGGATTTGACAGCACGCATTTGCCGAAAGTGCGGCGCGTCGTTTCGAGGCTGGTTTGCCGCGTGTCTGTCTCGGGAATACGCGCAATATCAAAACAAAGAAAATAGATCTCGTGGAGGTTTTTTGCAGCACTTTTTAGAAAAAAAATATGTAAGGCAGTTGCAAATATTTTTCAAATTAGTGTTTTGATTAATGTTGTTGTTTTTTTTTGCAACCTTCTTTGTCTCATTGATAAATAAATTGAAAATCAGCAGATTTTTTTCTATCTTCTTTCTTTCCTAGAAAATTCTTGGTATAAAACTAAAAAAAAAATTGTATTGCTCTTTATTATCTGATTCAAAATTATGAGTTTTTTTTTTCTTTTTTTTATTTTTTATATGTTTTTTTTTATTTTTTCCTTTTATTTCATTTCTTTGTCTGCTGCGCCCTTTTAGGCCCTCAACGGGTGCGAGCCCTGTTTTTCAGCTTTGTCAGACTTTTTTCGGAGTTACTGGATGTTACTGTCTGAAGGAGGTTCTCTTCCCCTGAGGACACCTTTAGTGATTTTGCTTGTTCGCGAGTTCAACCACCCCCTTTTGGCCCTTCATACGACAGTAATTTGAAGATGCTCCCTTTAAGTCTGGGCCACTGTAATTCTAGGCAACCGCTACATAGGTCATCCTTGTGGCCCTGTTGAATTTAGATTTTTTTCAGTGCTTTGTATTAAACATTTTATTAAAAGTTTAATGTTCAGCCATTCTTATAAATATTCAATGTCTATCATTTGAAATTCTGGAAAAGCCGGGGATAAGTTGGAAATTTGGAAATGGGATTTGAGTGGCCACTCTGGATAACGGATTTCATACCTTTGACTCATCATTTCAAGGCTTTTTCACCACACAACTCGGTTGTGTTCATCTCTCATTAGTTTGGCAGGAAAAGGATTTGAGATATTTATCACTCGATAAAAGGTAAAATTACGGTAACTTGTAGAGGATGTCAGAAAACACCCCACTTGTTCACATAAATATTTTGTTGTGTCTGCCCTAGGAATTTTTCTATAATTTGGTATATTTTGAGAAATTGATCTGTATTTCGAAATACCTTGTCATGTTCCTGCCATTCAAGAAGTTACTCAGCGCCAAATGCCTCCCCCGAGGGAGAACCAACAAAAGGAATGTTTTCCATCGACTCGAAACGGAAAAATAAAAATACGCGGACCTTGCATGCACCGGCTGTCTAGCAAGAGGTGGTGGAATCGGCTGATTGGAACTCCTCTCCAGTACACACTCCACTCGATGCTGGCCTGGAACCATTTCAATCAATCAATCCCAACTCGTTAAGTCAACATCGGTCGGATGCGAACTGGGAATATAGGAGTGTTGTTCTCGTTTTGTGGGCTGTGGAAAATGGTCTTGGTCGCACAATGGAGAAGCTGGAAATGGAACACACTTTTGACCTTTGCAGAAAAAATATTGAATATCCTCATTTTTATATTGATTCTTCAATATATCAAGAAAACTGAACAAATATAGCAAACTAAAAACATATTGCCAACGTATGATTCGTCTACCTCTACAATTTACTGGGTACGGTTGCTACTCCCACTTGGGAATGCCACACCCCCCCACGCCATTTCCGGTCCTCAAGTGCACTTCTTTTTTATGCGCAAATAAGTGGAGTAGGCATTGCTGCAACTGCGAAATAACAACCAAGCTGAAATGTCGGGAAAAAATATAGAACGATGATTACTGTACAGTAAAACACTTTTAGCTTGGCACTTTGCATGCCTGTTGCAAGTTTAATGCATTTTTTACAAGTTTAAAACTGAGCAAACTTAATGAGAACTTTAGGTTTTGGATTTTTCCTGGCAAACTGGCGGGCATAAAAAGCTGATTCCGAAGTTGATTACCACTACACTGCGGAATGTTATGTATTTGTGTACAAAACAGTGCAACAGTAAGGTAACCATCGTGTTGAACCACCTGTTGAGTATCTCGTCAGTGCATATTTCTTTTTTCATGGATAGAATCTAATAAAAGGTTAGTTCCTAAATATCCTAGAAAACTCCTTCTTTGCCTTCCACCCCCATTCAAAATTGGCTCGTCAAATCAGGGGGCAAATGTCATTGGAAAAAGACGTGCAAATTGACCGGGAGGATGGCAACCCTATACTAGAGCGTCCAATTTCCCGTCCCGGGAAAAAAATATTTCCCATTTCCCGGGAAATTTGTAAATTTTCCGGGAATTCCCGAAATACAAGCAGAAGTATACATTTTCCTACCTTTTTGGCACAAAAAAACAATACACTGTTCATATTGAACTAATCAGCTTGTCTGTACACTCAACCCCCGGTGGTTGGTCACTTTTTCGTTTGACACTTTTTTAGTTTGTACCCCGTTGGTTGGTCAAAGTCAAACTAAAAAGTGACGAACTGTCACTTTTTACACGGCGCTCACGCATACTATCAAAACAAACGTTTGGTAGTGTGTATGAACTCCGTGTAAAAGGGGTGTCAAACTAAAAAGTGACCCCGTTCGTTTGACAACAGTTGGTGTCAAACCATCGGGGTTTGAGTGTAAAATGAAATTGTCAAGGTTTAATTCAGATAATATTTATTTCTGAAGCAGCCACTAGGAATATTGTTTGCTTATATGTTGAACAACAAAAATTACGCTGTTACGGAATAAATATAAATTATTTTATTTGTACAACCTTTTAAACGTTTTTTTTTTTTGTAATATCATTTGAAAATAAGATATTTACATCTGCCGGCCAACATTGAGATTTGAGGATGAAAATTGAACTGATAAACTGTTAAATATGAAAAATTTCGTTTAATTTCAACCACTTTTAAATGCTCAAAATTATTTTATTCCAATGAATTTATTAGGCTGAAAACCGTATATAACTAAAATCAAATTATAAAACCATGAAAAACCTTTAAAAAACAACTTCGTATCATATGAAATTTACCCAAAGAATGCAACTATATTTAAAAAAAACTCGCTCCAATTATTTGAAAACTATGAGTTGTGATTTCATGAAATAGTGTTTCAAGTTAAGAAGCGCTAGGAATAAGATTTTTAAGTTAAATTCAATGATTATTTATTTATTCACAAGTTGAAAATACTTGTTCTGAGATAAATTATTTGTCATGGCAAACAAAATTTCTGCGTGATTTTTTTTTCATTATAACTTGACAAATTTAAAAGCAATTTTATGGTTGTGGAGCATAGATTTTCATTTCAACAAAAATACTTATATTTTTTTTCTTATATTAGGGACAATTTGAAAGACGGCATACAAATTAGAAAGTTTATATATTTTCTCAAAGTTGCATGATTTTTGACAAGCAGTCAAGCCATTCATTGATCCTCACACTCATTTTGACCATTAAAGTTGCTGTTCTATACAATTTTGTTGCAAAAGATTTATCAGAAACAGGATCAGAATAACTTTCGTTAAATTTCAAATTTCCCGGGAATTCCCGGGATTTCCCGGGAAATTTGTTGAAAATTTCCCGTTTCCCGGGAATTTTGTAACCTCGGGAAATTGGCCGCTCTACCCTATTCCGACCTAAGCAAACTGACAACAGTCGACATTAGCACGGTTGTCAAATGAGAGCCCACAACAAAAGCACTAACTGTCAAATGGTAGCCCATAACAAATCATTGTTTGGGTTTTTGATTTTCAAATTTCCCGCAATTCAAACGATAAATATCTGAAAAACTAACTTAATCCACCTATGTGGTTGAAGCCTTCCTCACTCATTACCATCAATGGCTGTACACAAATTCATCTATTTTTTAGATCTGGATTAAAAAAGAACATAAATATCACTTAAGTGGCCATATCTCGAGACAGGGTTGCCAGATCTTCAATGATTTGAACTCGTTGGAAAGGTCTTTTGATAACCTAACCAACAATGGGTCGGATTAGGGACCTACATAGGGAAATGAAATGTTCCGAGAGAAATTTCAAACTCCCAAAGTCATTCAAATTTAAGGTTGGAAAACTTGTGGGTTTTCTTTGGTGCTGGCACGTTTCTTGTACCGAACAAGCACAAACATAACAAAAACTACCAGATTATTATAAACAACAGTTTTACAATGCTTGTGATTGTTAAAAATCTCGTTTTTTTGGCCAAAATTATTTTAAATTGACTCCAACCTTGTTCTTGCATAGTCTTGTTGCTCGATTGGAACCCCGATTTGACAGTTCGATTGGAACCCTGAGAGTGACATTTCGCCTCTCCATATCGAGCTGTCAAATCGCAACATGGAGTTAAACTTTCTGTGCAGTTGCTGTGAAGCTTACCAAGGCTTTTCAAAAAGTTTAACTCCATGTTGCACGCACACACTCTCACTTTTAATTTCTCGATAGGCTCTCTAGGTCGGATGGTGGATCCAGACATAGTTTACATACATTTAAGTGAGATCCGGCTTCAAAAAAGTACATAAATATCACTTAAGTGGCCATATCTCGAGACAGGGTTGCCAGATCTTCTATGTTTGGAACTCGATGGAAAGGTCTTTTGATAACCTAACCAACGATGGATCGGATGGTGGATCCGGACATAGTTTACATACATTTCAGTGAGACCCGACTTCCAAAAAGTACATCAATATCACTTCAGTGGCCATATCTCGAGACAGGGTTGCCAGATCTTCAATGATTTGAACTCGTTGGAAAGGTCTTTTGATAACCTAACCAACAATGGGTCGGATGGTGGATCCAGACATAGTTTACATACATTTAAGTGAGATCCGGCTTCAAAAAAGTACATAAATATCACTTAAGTGGCCATATCTCGAGACAGGGTTGCCAGATCTTCTATGTTTGGAACTCGATGGAAAGGTCTTTTGATAACCTAACCAACGATGGATCGGATGGTGGATCCGGACATAGTTTACATACATTTCAGTGAGACCCGACTTCCAAAAAGTACATCAATATCACTTCAGTGGCCATATCTCGAGACAGGGTTGCCAGATCTTCAATGATTTGAACTCGTTGGAAAGGTCTTTTGATAACCTAACCAACAATGGGTCGGATGGTGGATCCAGACATAGTTTACATACATTTAAGTGAGATCCGGCTTCAAAAAAGTACATAAATATCACTTAAGTGGCCATATCTCGAGACAGGGTTGCCAGATCTTCTATGTTTGGAACTCGATGGAAAGGTCTTTTGATAACCTAACCAACGATGGATCGGATGGTGGATCCGGACATAGTTTACATACATTTCAGTGAGACCCGACTTCCAAAAAGTACATCAATATCACTTCAGTGGCCATATCTCGAGACAGGGTTGCCAGATCTTCAATGATTTGAACTCGTTGGAAAGGTCTTTTGATAACCTAACCAACAATGGGTCGGATAGTGGATCCAGACATAGTTTACATACATTTAAGTGAGATCCGGCTTCAAAAAAGTACATAAATATCACTTAAGTGGCCATATCTCGAGACAGGGTTGCCAGATCTTCAATGTTTTGGTCTCGTTGGAAAGGTCTTTTGATAACCTAACCATCGATGGGTCGGATATTGGATCCGGACATAGTTTACATACATTTTAGTGAGATCCGGATATATATGAAAACACATTTTTATACATAACTTTTGAACTACTTATTGAAACTTCAATCTGTATAAAACTCGATCTATGGGACCCTAAACCAAGTCGAATGCAACAAGTTCGGGTTAAATCGGTTCAGCCAGTGCCGAGAAACATGAGCTAGTTTGTTGGTCACATACATACATACACACACACATACACACAGACATTTGTTCAGTTTTCGATTCTGAGTCGATATGTATACATGAAGGTGGGTCTACGATGTTTTTATACAAAGTTCATTTTTAGAGCAGGATTATAGCCTTACCTCAGTGAGGAAGGCAAAACACGTGAATTGTGTTGCTGATGGTAAATTCTATCATATCCTTGGAGATTCCATCCCAATATTGGCTGAAAATTCATATCGAAAAAAGTGATTTTTCTGTTTACCTTTTTTTGCTTTTTTTCTTTGGGTCGATCAAACAGTGCCCCCGTACACTAAGGATCGGCATTACACATTTTTCAGCTTGGTTTTACACATTTGCATGGTACTTTTGAGTTTAACCAGGAAAACACACTTCGTGTTACCAAAGTAATATGTATAATACTGATTCTTAGTGTTTGATATCTGAACTTCCAAGATGGTGGCTTCTTCGCTACCCCCTGAAATTGACTGACCCAATTTGGGTACTAAAGCCCTATGTAAATTTTTATGTACAACGGTAAAAAACACGATTTAAAACCATTTCTGATCACTTTTTTCATTTTAACGCAAAATTTTTTTTTGACAAGACAACATTTTTTCGGTGGATCAACTATGGTCCCCTTGGAACGAGCTGTCAAGTAGGAGCTTTTCTGTCAAGAAGGACTGCGAGGTTAATTTTTCTAAATTGATTTAAAAATCAATTTTAAACTCTTTGTGGTCGTACAAAGGGTAATTTTACTCAGAAAAATAAGCTTTATCGCTGTAAACAATAATATCAGCAATCTGAGCTTCATTTTAGGACCCAATAGTTAAAAATACCTTTTAGCAGTTTAATTTACTTAAAATCACGAAACACGGAATTTATCGATTGGAAGTTCATCTTTTTCAAATATACCCAACGTTTCACGCGTTGTGCAATCACACACCCTCTCTTCTCACACCAACGCATTTTGCGGTGAAAATCAATCAATCGGCGCCGGCAGCGGTGGCTCCGGCCGCTGAATCTGTGTTGTTGAAATTCAATTCAATTTAAACTTATCATATTATGCATGCAACCGCCCGCCAACAGCAAATAAAACAAATTAACGATGCAAGTTCGAACGGCGGCGACGCCAAGAACCGCCACTTGTTGCTCACACTCACTCAGAAGTGTAAACAAATTATAAATTCTCGTTTTACCCGGCGAACGCGAGGTAACAGAGTAATTGGTGCTGTTTAGTAACTTGTGCCAAGAATTTACCAAGTTAAGTAAACAAACTGATCAATAGTGTCACCCACGCGTGCCTTCCGTACGCACAACAATCCCGCAAAACACACCCACTTCCCGCTTCGGAGATTGGGACACACGTGGTCAAGGGTGTTTTAATTAGTGACAATTGATTAATTGACTCTGATGTTAACTTTTTGCTGTTGCTGGACTTCGCAAACATTTGAGCAGTATCTGATTGGAGTTTTGTTTGCAGACAATTTATTTATGTAGGGGAGTTTGGGGTAATATGGACAGTGGGGGTAATTTGGACACCCCTTTAAAAATCACGTTTTCTTCGGATATAAAGTAAAAACGGCAATTTAAGTAATAAGGCTAGTACTAGTAATGGCCTAGGTGTATGGACAAACCAAAAAAGTTGGAATAGGTTAAGTAGTTTTGGTATAATATGTAAAAGTTTCCAAAGGCCGGTTGGCACTGCCTTAAATTCTAATATTTGGAGGTTGGGAAATAAGGTTTTGCAGGAGTTATATGGCAGACAAGTGGACAATTTTTGTTGAAGGGGGTTGCTTGGACGATGCCTGAGATATGTACGTATAAAAATTGTGCATTTTATCCATTTTTATCATCAAAAATTGCAATTTATGATAGAATATGCTATGGGGGTAATTTGGACATGACTTGTGGGCAGACATGCATCTGCTCTAACTCCTCTTTTAGAAGAACTTGTTTGGCATTTCACGTAAAAGATACCCAGCATGTTGTGCCAGTGATCAAAATACGCTAATTACGCTTGTCTTTTAGGCTCCCGAAGACCCTGAGAGATTATTTTGAAACCCCACCGAGATATAGGTTAAGAACTCTTAATTGCACTCAAAGAGCTTTTAAGAAGTTCTTCTTGAGAGCTTAAGAGAACATTTACATGAACATATAGCTAAAATCGGGGTTTCCAATGAACCAATGTTTTCTACACATTATTCAAGCCAAAATCAAGAGATTTTTACCTAGCAACAAGCATAACATTGCTTTAAACGAAAATGCCATCTATAACAAGCTGAGTGCCGTTAAAAAGAGCTCATAGTGCCGATGCATGTCTGCTTGTGGGGTAATTTGGACATACCTGAAAGTCTACCTGTCAGACAAAAAAAAGTAAAAAGCTGGTTTACAATAATATTGAAATTTGAAGGGCTACAGAATGTAAAATTTAAAAATTGATATTTTCAAGTTAATAAGTTCTATATAAAGATTGATTTATATAAATCTTAACGATACCTTAATCACTAAAAACTATACTTGTGCCTAATCCAGAATCAATGTTTAAATCATTTCAGTATTATTGATTAAATTATGTATACTTCACTGAACTATTTGTTAACTTCCTATTGAATAATAGTTCTAGCACAAAATCATTATTCAAACTTTTGATAAAATATTGTGAGCAAACACTTCAAAATATAATGCAATTGAAGGATAAAAACATGCTCAAAAAATCAAATGTTAAACTTATTCTTAAACATGTGTCCAAATTACCCCACAAAAGGTGTCCATATTACCCCACAAAGTATGTCCATATTACCCCACAAGGCATGTCCAAATTACCCCATAAGGCATGTCCAAATTACCCCATAGGGGTGTTCATATTACCCCCACACAAAAATGTGGGGGTAATTTGGACACCTTTTGATTATTGCGATAAAAATTGGTTTTTCATCAAAACTTATCGAAATGAATGACATTTTTCCATCAAATATGGTCTCTATTATCCTCTGGTGTCATCCACATTCCTTTAAAATATCCATACAGCCCGTGGCAGAGCAATTTCCTTAGGGTGTCCAAATTACCCCACACTCCCCTATGCTTAAAAAACTTTGTGGGACTGGAAAAAATATAGTTCAGGTATCTCAAATGAGTCAAATGCGAGTTACCATATCAATATTATAACTACTCTAAATACTGGCTCTTCTGATAGAACATGCTGCTGCTGCACAAAGATCTTTGGCAAAGATTGTAGTTTAAACGTTAAAGCAGCCAGGCCTACTGCGTAAAGTTTACCACAGAGATGATTCGTTGAAGTGAGTTGAGCTTGAGCACGGAGTGTTCCAGCAACAACACAAATCTGAATCTACCAGGGAGGGAGACCGTACTCGTTGAGTGCATCATGTTTTAAGAAGTGTTGGTACTCCGGGACCCTGTGGGATGGGATTACAACTCTCTCTGTTCTAAACGTAATAAAAAAAACATTTCCCTTCTCTTCCCTCAGGCCATCGTCGCGCTCACGTTCGCGCAGTACGCCGTGAAGCCGTTTTTCCCAGAATGTGACCCCCCGGACAATGCCGCCCGGCTGTTGGCCGCCGTCTGTCTGTGCTTCCTGACCGCCATCAACTGCATCTCGACCAAGTGGGCCATGAAAATCCAGGACGTGTTCACGCTGGCCAAGCTAACGGCCCTGATCAGCATCATATTGGCAGGGGTTTGGTTCTTGGCCACCGAGGAGACGGAAAACTTCGACAACGCCTGGGAGGGCGATTACGGACTGTCCAATTTGGCCTATGCGTTCTATTCCGGACTGTTTGCCTTTGGCGGGTGGAACTATTTGAACTTTGTCACCGAGGAGCTGGAGAATCCCTACAAGTTAGTGGTCTAATAGTTTTGTTCAACAATTTTACTAAGTTCCATCATAATTTATTCAGGAACCTCCCGCGTGCCATCTGGATCGCCATGCCTATGGTCACCGGCATCTACGTGCTCGTTAACTTGGCCTACTTTGCCGTCGTTTCCCGCCAGGACATGCTTACTTCGATTGCGGTCGCCGTTAGCTTCGGAAACCGGATGTTCGGCGCCGTTGCTTGGCTCATACCGATTTTCGTAGCGCTCAGTTGCTTCGGTGGCGTCAACGGAATTCTATTTACCTCGGCGCGGCTGTTCTCAACCGGAGCGCAGGAGGGACACCTGCCGGCGTGGTTCTCGCTGGTGCATGTCAACCGACAGACGCCCATTCCGGCGTTGATATTTACCGTATGTTTTGAGCTAAACAATTCGAAAATTATTTATACCAGCAAAACAACTTTTTTTAGTGCGCTACCTCGATCCTCACGCTGTTCTCCGCCGACGTGGTTGCTTTGATCAACTATTTCAGCCAGATTTTGTGGCTCTCGGTCGCAGCCTGCATCGCCGGCCTGCTATGGTTGCGAGTAACAAAGTAAGTTTCAAAGCTATTAAAATTTTAAAACGATAGAAAAACATGTTTCGTTCCCGCCAGACCCAACATGCCCCGCCCCATCCGGGTGAACCTGGCCCTGCCCATCATCTTCCTGACCTGCTGCCTGGTGCTGGTGCTACTTCCCTCGTTCTCCGAGCCGCTGAACCTGATCATCGGCGTCGGCATCACGCTGACCGGCGTACCCGTGTACTACGTGTGCGTCGTGCGGAGCAAGGACAAACGCAAGCGCAACTACCTGATGGCCAAAATCGAGCGCGGTTGCCAGATCCTGTTCAACGCGGCGTTCGTCGACTGTCACCACGACCGGAAGGACGACCGGGAAATGTCCGACATGCAGACGAGCATCGTGGACGAGAAGAACGTGTACAACTAAAGGAGCTGGTTATCTCTCTCTATGTCTTTTTTTTTTTTGATTTTTTGATTTCTTTACAGTAAGTTTTCATACGAAAGCGAGGTTAAACAAAGTTCGCTAGCATTTATAGATGTATTGGTCGCATTTTGGGCTAAGAAACGAATACATTTAGTTAGGCTTTGATATAGTGATGATTTTCTCTTAGCATAGCTGTTAGTGTTACTTTTGGACATTTATATTTTACTGCTGAAGCAAGTTTTTGAAAAGTAACGCGTAAAGTGCACGAGATTGATTGGCAGCTAATTTGCATGAGAAAATAACTTTACTGTCTACTTATATACAAACAGGAATATATTGATGTAAGATCTGATCAAGAACAAAATATACACACAGTTTACAGCTAAAGTAATACTTTATAAGTGTACACAATCTACATTTACAAGAAAAATCGATGTACTTAATAAAATGCCAAATAAAAAATATCGTCTCAGTCTTTATCTGAATCCAAAAAACGTATCACACTCAATTATCCAAAGCCCTCAGAAAAAATAACTTCAGATACCGTAATCTGGGGTGAATCGGGACTACAGTCTGAATAGGGACAGCAGTTTTTAGAGCACTTAAAGCTTTTAAATTTGGAAATGAATGTACACATTTTGTTGGTCTGTTCTCACCGAAACCAACCAGAAAAATCAAAATATTGTGCTCCAACATGGTTAAAACTGCTGTCCCAATTCGCCCCATGTGTCGCGATTGACCCCAGTTAACGGTAATCGAAACCCGAAACCGAAATTTTGTTCTCTTGTTATAGGTTGTTTAGCTTAAATACAGTCGACTCTCTGGCTGTCGATCTTCTCGATATCTATAATTCTCCATCTATCGATGAATTCTTCAGCCCTTTCAATCTGCATACTTCAATTATCTTCATTCCTCGATATTTTCCCTTGCTTGAAAGATCTCTTCCTCGACGGTCCCTTGGATTCTGTTTGCTTTAAAAATCTCTTCCGGTTGTCAATAATTTCACTTTCTCATGGCTTGCATAGACATTTTTCTTGGCGAAACGAAGCTTTGAAGGGTGTTTGACATTAGTTAGTTTTTTGTTTGATGGACGTTGCCATGATTCTCTCCCATAGCTGGCTATCAAGAAAAAAATCGAGTCTATATTTTGCATCGTTCTGTAAACTGATGATTCTCTTCCTCGATGGTCCCTTGGATATTGACAACTAGAGAGTCGACTGTATAACCTCAAAAATGCTCTTAAGGACCGACTTCTTGTTGCAAAAATTAGCATGCTTTAAAAATAATTAAATTCGATTTGAGCATGAACAAGGTTGACTGCCAATGAGCTGCTACTCCGTTCACCGACAGTTCTCGGGCATAACACAACTAATCAAGACGATTCTTTTTTTTCAGTGATTTGTTAGGATGTCTAGATGATCCTAAAACTTTGCAAAACTCAATTTGATCAAATCTGTATTTTTTGCGATAAGAAACAGCGTTCAAACTTTTTTTTAGCGTGTAAAAATAAGTTCGCTAAAAAATCCACGTTGTTTTAAAAAAAGGTGGCACGATGTTTATGGTCCCAAAAATACAGATTTGTTCAAATCAAGTTTTGACAAATTTTAGGATCATCTGGACATTCTTACAAATCACTGGAAACAGGAATCGTCCCGATTGGTTGAGTTATGCCTGAGAACCAGCGAGTTGAAGTTACCGTTCCAACTTTGTTGGGAGGCTTGAACGTCCGTGTAAGTTGGACATGCGTTGGGCGTTCCAGTGTTAGAAAATGCGCCATGCTACGCCGAACTAAATTCCCAAAACGCTAGCATCCCTTCATCCTCAAAAATTCCATTTTGTACCTCACCTCACCTCAGAACTCAAAATAATATTTTTTTCGGAACTATTTTTTAAAACACTATTCTACAAATTCTCCGGGCTAGTATACCAGTGAAAAATTTAAAGCCTAATTATGGAAAAAAATATGTTATAATAAGATTCTACATAGTTTCTGGCTTCTAAAACCAACTCTGGAGCAACATTTGAAAAGGGCGCATAATTAGCATATTTAGCAAACCCCGCATTGGTAGAAGGTAGCTGGAAAGGCAAGCTATTGTTAGCAATAATAGTTTTGTGAAAAAATTATAGTTGTTTCGGAATTGTCGAAATAGTTCCAACTGTCAAAATGCCTATCCGCCCTTTGCTCGTGTTGCTCCAGAACTATTACAAACTGACAATCTGGAACAACACGAGAAAAGGGCGGATAAGTATTTTGACAGTTTGAACTATTTTGCTTATTCCTTCGGCTTCAGGAAACATTTTCACAAAACCCGAAGTATAAAACAATAGCTGGGTCCCGCAACACTTCGGGGTTTGCTAAATAGTTACCGTAATCTGGGGTGAATCGGGACTACAGTCTGAATAGGGACAGCAGTTTTTAGAGCACTTAAAGCTTTTAAATTTGGAAATGGATGTACACATTTTATTGGCCTGAGTCTGTTCTAACCGAAACCAACCAGAAAAATCAAAATATTGTGCTCCAACATAGTTAAAACTGCTGTCCCAATTCGCCCCATGTGTCCCGATTGACCCCAGTTTACGGTACTCATTGTCTTGGAATTTTCAAAATATGTGCAGCTGTTAAAATGCTTATGCGCCCTTTTCAAATGTTGCTCCAGCAATGATTTATAAACTCAATATATGATGAAAGCGAAGTATTAACTGCACTGCCCACCATTGAAAAAACGGCTAATATCCACTTTTGCCAAAAACGAGATGTTTGCACTAGGTGATAGAGGATGTTCCAACGCATCTTCTGGAACTTGAATTTCACTGAAATAGTGTTTAGACTTGGCTGGCGATGCGAAAAACCAAACGGCTAATATGCCACTTTTATGGGAAATTGCCTTGACGGAGATTTTGTGACAAACACTAAAACGCGTTTTTCTCGGAATACTTGATTTGGCATAATAGCCGAATTTTCAATTGGGTCCTAAAATGAAGCTTAGATTGGTGATATTATTGTTTACAGCGATAAAGCTTATTTTTCTGAGTACAATGACCCTTTGTACGACCACAAAGAGTTGAAAATGGATTTTTAAATCAATTTTGAAAAATTAACCGCGCGGTCCTTCTTGACAGAAAAGCTCCTACTTGACAGCTCGTTCCAAGGGGACCATAGTAGATCCATCGAAAAAATGTTGTCTTGTCAAAAAAAAATTTTGCGTTAAAATGAAAAAAAAGTGATCAGAAATGGTTTTTAATCGTGTTTTTTACCGTTGCACATAAAAATTGACATAGGGCTTTAGTACCCAATTGGGTCCTAAAATGAAGCATAGATTGCTGATATTATTGTTTACAGCGATAAAGCTTATTTTTCTGAGTACAATGACCTCGACAATGACCCTTTGTACGACCACAAAGAGTTTAAAATGGATTTTTAAATCAATTTTGAAAAATTAACCTCGCGGTCCATCTTGACAGAAAAGCTCCTACTTGACAGCTCGTTTCAAGGGGACCATAGTTGATCCATCGAAAAAATGTTGTCTAGTCAAAAAAAAAATTTTGCATTAAAATGAAAAATAGTGATCAGAAATGGTTTTTAATCGTGTTTTTTACCGTTGTACATAAAAATTGACATAGGGCTTTAGTACCCAATTATGGGCAGAATAAACCGAAAAAGCATGCTTTCGAACACCTCAACCCGAAAAAATACACCTGAAAACCGCCTCCGGAAACACGGAATATCTCCGGTGGTCAGGAACCAGCCGACGCATGCCTCGGCTATTTTACACGTTCAATCTAAATGGCTTGTGTTGGAAACTATTAAATTTTCTTGTGAATCATTAATAAGTCGAGGTGATCACAAATTTTAACTCTTAATTTTGAAATATAAAAAATAAAAACATATTACATATTATTAAATATGTAAATGTTTTTAAAACAGAGCTTAAATTTTGAGTTATACACGCTTGGTTTTTGTTTAAATTAGTTTTGCGTGTTGAAAATTTATCAAATTTATTTTGTTTACAGCGGCACGCTAACCTGTCAAAATTCTTGGCGTTTGTAAACAGAATGCTTTTTTAGAAGTTTGCATTTCCAAATCGCGTCCAGGTTTAATAAATCAAAATTCTACTCATATTTGAGTGAATATAGTGTTAAACAGTGGTTTGATCAAACGCCAACAACTCCACCATGTCGATAGAAATCGAATCTGCCGAGTAAGTTTTTGCTTCATGCCACAATCGGCTAGTTCCTCCAACAATCGATTTTCTTCCCCCCGTCACAGCGTAATCCGTCTGATCCAGCAGTACCTGAAGGAGTCGAACCTGCACAAAACGCTGCAAACCCTGCAGGAGGAGACCGGCGTTTCGCTCAACACCGTCGACAGCGTGGAGGGCTTCGTGTCGGACATCCACAACGGCCACTGGGACACGGTGCTGAAGGCGATCCAGTCGCTGAAGCTGCCGGACAAGAAGCTGATCGATTTGTACGAGCAGGTGGTGCTGGAGTTGATCGAGTTGCGCGAGCTGGGTGCGGCCCGGTCGTTGCTGCGCCAAACCGATCCGATGATTATGCTGAAGCAGCAGGAAGCCGAGCGGTACATTCATCTTGAAAATATGCTGCAGAGGGCGTATTTTGACCCGCGTGAGGCTTATCCGGAGGGAGGAAGCAAGGAGAAGCGGCGGGCGGCGATTGCCACTGCGTTGGCGGGGGAAGTTTCGGTGGTTCCTTCGTCGAGATTGTTGGCCTTGCTTGGGCAGGCACTCAAGTGGCAGCAGCACCAGGGATTGTTGCCTCCCGGAACGACGATCGATTTATTCCGTGGTAAAGCGGCCATTCGTGACCAAGAAGACGAGAGTTTTCCCACGCAGTTGGCGCGACAGATCAAGTTTGGGCAGAAAAGTCACGTCGAGTGCGCGCATTTCTCGCCGGATGGTCAGTACCTGGTTACGGGCAGCGTCGACGGGTTTATCGAAGTTTGGAATTTCACCACCGGTAAAATCCGTAAGGATTTAAAGTATCAGGCGCAGGACAACTTTATGATGATGGAACAGGCCGTGCTGGCGATGTCGTTTTCACGTGACTCGGAAATGTTGGCCACCGGAGCGCAGGATGGGCAAATCAAGGTTTGGAAGCTGCTTACCGGCCAATGTCTACGGCGGTTTGAAAAGGCTCACAGCAAGGGTGTCACCTGTCTGCAGTTCTCTCGGGACAACAGTCAAATTTTAACCGCCTCCTTCGATCACCTGATTCGTCTGTACGGCCTTAAATCCGGTAAAATGTTGAAAGAGTTCCGCGGTCACACGTCCTTCGTCAACGAAGCAATCTTCTCTCCGGATGGCCACAACGTGCTGAGCGCATCCTCGGACGGTTCCGTCAAAATATGGTCCCTCAAAACAACCGAATGCGTGTCAACGTTCAAAGCTCTCGGCAGCGACCTGGCCGTCAACTCGGTCCTGATGCTCCCGAAGAACCCGGAACACTTTGTAGTGTGCAACCGGTCCAACACGGTCGTCATCATGAACATGCAGGGCCAAATCGTGCGTTCGTTCTCGTCCGGTAAGCGCGAGGGAGGTTCGTTCATCTGCGCTACGATTTCACCCCGCGGGGAGTTTATCTACTGTGCCGGCGAAGATTTGGTGCTGTACTGCTTCTCCGTCACGTCCGGCAAGCTCGAGCGAACGTTGAACGTGCACGAAAAGGACGTCATTGGGCTGACGCACCATCCGCATCAGAATTTGCTTGCCACGTACAGCGAGGATGGGCTGCTGAAGATGTGGAAGCCGTAAGGGGATGGAATTAGGGTTAAGAATTATAATTACATGCTATGTGTAGGAATGACGTGTGAAATAAAACAAATTGTGAAAATAATTTCGCTTTTTATTTAATCTCTGAAAAAAAATATTTTCTAGATTGCAAGCTTTTAGACTATAATTTCAATGTGTTTTGTGTCAAGCATAAAACATTCAAAAATAGGTCGGATTGTTGATTTTTTTATAAATTCAAATAAAAAACAACTTCTTGCCGGTGTGTGGGCATCAACACACCCCTCGTAAGCAGTGTAACGTTTGACGTCTGATGACACGTCAAGGCAATGCAGCATCAGCGCTCGACGCAAGCTGCCGACTCGGGCTTTGTTTACTTACAAAAATGAATGTAAGCTCTACTGCTCAAAAAAAGTATTTATTATCAAACATTTTGTCTAAAAAGACTAGTTTGTTTAACATCTTTTTTTAAATAAACTAGTAAATTTGACCCAGTGCGCTGCAACAGTACACGCGTACCGCAACCAATAAAAACCTAACACCACTGTAAAGAAACACCACACGGTAAACAAAAAAAATCACCGAGAACTGTCAAAATCAGCCGGCCACTGTTTATGTTTGACTGTTTACGTTTGCGGGTGCGTTTGTGCAACATCTCGCGGGCACTGCTCTCAAGAGGCATGTTAGAAAAATGTTGCGGTATTTTGCACAACTTCGACGGTTTAGCAGCAAAAAGAGTGATTTCTCGTTTGTTACGACGCCAATATTCTACGTGAATGCCGGTGAGTATTAACCAGACTTTAAAACTCCGTTAAGTGCCTTCCTTCACCTGATTACAAGTGTAAACTAACAACTGTTGTAGTCTATGCAACCGAGCAGCGGTTTGTGAGAAAAGGTCTAGGGGAGCGTTCTTTTATTACGTAACGCGAAAAATCGGACTTTTAGACCCCCTCCCCCCCCTCGTAACAAAATTTCCATACAAATTTTAAAAATTTTGTATTGAGCGTAACACGGCCTCCGACCCCCCCTCCCCCCCTACTGCGTTACGTAATAAAAGAACGCTCCCTAGGAATAGCTTCCTCCGACATAAAGAGCTTCCAGCTACACAACATCCGCCATTGCGAGCTGATCGAGATGGCAACCCGCGCTATCACGATTGCACAACAAAATCACTTCAAGTACGCATTCAAGAATCACCCAAACATATATAAAACATAACTGGTCTTCATCGTCTTCACGATCTCCCGCTAGACCTACCAAACAGCCAGATAGACGAAGCAATGCGAGAGCACGGTGCAGTACTTACAATCAGGGACGAGGTTTGGAGAAACTTCTTCAGCGTGTGCCGAATGGTGTGTGATTGCTGAAGATGAAGTTGTCCAAGCCAAGTGTCCCTTGGTAAATACACTTGCAACGATCACCAACCAAATTGCCGCATACCAAAAGGCTGCGCAGAGGCAGCTTACAAAAAAACCAGGCCACACTGCATCCAGCCCAACTAACAGTCGTTGAATCCCAACCGTTGTTCTCATCATTAGGGACCAGGGTTGTAAAAATATCAAATTTTCAGTTCTCAGCGGCTTCAATTATCATGCCCGTAATCTCGAAATGATCTTTTGCATCCCTAGATTCAATATTCAAGCAACATGTAAACATGAAAACACGTTTCAAAATGTAGGATTTTTTTTTGCATTCTCAGTGATCAAATAAACAATCAATCAATCATTTCCCCCAAAACGGGCTTATTAAAAAAAAAACATTCGGACTGTTTCTGCGGACCTAAAACTATGAATCCAGTCATTAAACATTAATCCATTACTGAACCACCTTTTGCATTTTCAAAGGAGACAAAACGGTACACATGGAGCGGATTTGGACAGCTGTTTCAACCTTGTTACTGTACACAATTTTTTTATTTAAAAAAATGATGTTTTATGGGACTCAAAAAGGCGTCTTTGAGTAATAGTGCATAGTGGTACCAAAAGCATGTTTAATCTCTCTTGACCGATTCTTCGGCTCCTTTTCAAAAAAAAATTCCCAGTTTTTTTCAGCGTTTTGGTTGTAGTGGCAAATTAAAAGAAACCCCCCAATGTTATTACATATTTGGAAAGATAATTGATTTTCCTATAAAGAAATATCATGCAGAATGAACCATATAGTACCTGTGCTTCCCCTGAAATAAAAATGTAGCGTGACGGGACAACATCGTAAAACTGGACTTTTAAAAGGCACTCTACCAAAATCGCTACAGTTTTGCCAGTTTGATTTTTAAAAACTTCTGCTCTTCTACACATTATCATAAATTAAAAAACGAATCTTTTGCTCCTTGAACTGAACGAATTGGTTGTAATTTGAGTTTTTGCCAGCCATTTCTTTTCGTGACGGGACAACGAAAGGAGTAGATTTATGAAAAAAACCCCTCTCCCATTCAATGGCTTGCAGACCATTTTTGGTCAATATTTTTGACTTTTAAGGTAAGAAAACGCATTTAAAGCACATTGCAATTATTGCATCATAATAAAAATGAAATCTTTCATATTAAAAATCACATTGAAAATTGAAAAAGTGACATTTTGGTGTACCTTCGCTAAGAATCGGTCTCTTAGGTTATAAAATACTACACCCTTACCAAAAATCATGATTTTTTGAGTTCCAAATCCCACTTTTCATACGATTTTTTGAGTTCAGGTACCACAACCATAAAAATGGTTATATGGGTTGAACTGAAAAATTCGTATGAAAAGTGGGATTTGGAACTCAAAAAATCATGATTTTTGGTAAGGGTGTATATCAGGGTTGTTACGGACGGCGCGGATCGCGCGGATGGCGCGTTTCGCGCGGATTTGGCGCGAATTTGCTGGCTAATTTTGCTTAGGCGCGGATGTGAAATTGGGTAATATTTAAAATAATTGAGAGATAAAATTACTTTCAAGTAATATAGAAAAGTATTATAAGGGAATCAGGGATTTTTTTTAATTTGCTTCGATTTCTGTTACTGAAACAAAATTGAGTTTTCTTCTGAAAATGATTGTTTGTATTTTCTTAATAAAAAAAAAACCTTTCTAAATCCACCATTAGGTGGGTGGTCCCTTCCTCACATTTACAAAGTAATAATGAAAATAAGTTTATGAAAAAATATATACCTGATACAGACTTTTCCAGAAAACATGCAGACTCTCATTTGAAGCAATGTGGCAACCGGGCGTTTCGCATCTGACGCGACTCTCGCACGTAAACAAAAAGACCCGACCTTTTGAGGTTAGGCAAAAAATCACCCTTTTTTGTATCTGCAAAAAACTTGGCATAACTTTTTAAATACTTAACTAAATAGAATAAAATTTAGTAGGGTCTTAGGGGACCCCAAAACGAACAGAATAAGACGGATCCGGCCAAAATCGGTTCAGCCAGTTCTGAGATAATCGTGTGGAAAAAATCATGTCTACACACATCCCCACAGACATTTGGGGACGGATCCGGCAAAAATCGGTTCAGCCAGTTCTGAGATAATCGTGTGGAAAAAAATCATGTCTACACGCAGAAAAATGTTTTGTAGAATCAGCCTGTACAAGGGTTGTTTCAACAAAATATTTTGTTGAATATAATCAACAAAAAAATTGAATTGATTCAACCCTGGAATTTTGTTGGTTCAAATCGGTACATTTTGTTGTATTAAAGCGGTATTTTTGTTGAATCTACCCTCATTATTGTTGATTAAATTTTGACAGAAAGTGCGTTCAAACCCAATTTTGTAGAAACAACCTTGATTTTTTGTTGAAATAATTCAGATTTTATTCAATTTAAGACAAGAGATCTAGTTGAAACAGCAACAACAAATATATTGAAATAATTATTTTTATTATTTATTGAAATTAGATTTTTTGATGAGTTACTTATGAAACAGACATAATTTCACACAGCTTCTTCAGGTTTTGCATTACAGTGTGTGCCCTTGTGGAGTTTCACATTCCTTGAACGGCACCTGGTGTGCCGCTGCTTCCCAATGAGGACATCAACAACGAGTTGGATAAGCTGCCACCGCGCATTGAATCGGCCATGTTCCTCAGTGGTCGCCTGAAAGTAAAAAAAAATTAAATAAGATCACTTGAGGTATCGCCAATACCAAGTTACTTACCACATTTCATGTGCCGGAACTTGGACGAATCTGATGCTACGGTGTTGGAGGTTGATCCTTCTTGTTGCTGGCACCGTTTGAAAATAAGTTGAAGACAGCCGGATCGAGCTTCTGCTTCTCCCGTCCTCGATGTACATTTCTAGTTTGGGTTGCTTGAGAGGTGGTCCCGATTCTTGAACACAAACTTCTCGAACTAGGCAAACTTTCTTCCACGGCTGGCAGACAGATCACTTATTGGTCAAATCATGTGGACGGTCAACGGGACCGAGGCATGGACCGAAGCAAATGGACCCTGAAGATGAAACCAATGAATTTGCAACTAGCCGACTATCGAAACCAGATTATTTTGACAGAAAAAGAGCACGTGTAAACAACAATTACTTTTAATTGAATCAAAAAACATGGTAGAGTTGATTTAATTGATTCGTGTGTAAAATCAACCCAAAAATTCTGTTGTTTTTCCAAAACAGTGTTGACAAAATCGAGGGTGTTAATTCAACGCTGAATTCTGAGTTGTTTCAATTGGATTTGAGATCTGTTTCAACAAAAAATCGATAAGTTAAATCAAAAAAATATTTTGTTGATTCAAACAGTCCTGATTTTTTTGCGTGTACACACATCCCCACAGACATTTGTTCAGAATTTGATTCTGAGTCGATAGGTATACGTGAAGGTATATCTAGGAGTCGTATTTAAGAAGTTAATTTTTCGAGTGATTTTATAGCATTGCCTCAGTGAGGTGAGGAAGGCAAAACGATAAAAAAAATCTTCATGAAGAGATTATTTTTTAAATGTATTGATGAGGATTTATTAAACAAATTTATTACTAAACTCAACTTTTTTTACCGGCTGTGAATATTTTCAATATCTTTTGAGTTATGAGTATCGTTCTTTTTAACCTTATTTATTGTTTATTTTATAAAGGATTTTAATCATGTGAATCATTTTTCAAACTTTTCTCGAATTTATATACCAGGATGTTTGAAAAATGATTATTGGGGCTTGTTTCCGTCGCCGTACTGTGCTCAAATGCGGATGCTGGCTCTTCGCCTTTGAATTGTAGTAAAACCCACCCCATAGAAAGATTTTTTTCTAGATTTCTTGGGGAAAAAATAAAAGATAAAACATTCAAAAATTAAAGCTACAATAATCAAAGCTCGAAGATTCAGAAATCAAAAATATTTTTGATTTTTATAGTCTTTTTTTACTGAAAACTTAAAAATTAGAATACAAATATTCAAATATACGAAATTTTATAAATTAATAATTTAAAAAAAATTAAATTCAAATCTAGAAAAATTTTGGAATTTAAAATTCAAACAAATTAATTCAAATTTATCTTACAAAATTAAAAATTTAAAGAGTCAAAAATGATTAATTCTAAAAATTAAAATCGACCAAGAGAACAAAAAATAAATACATGCTCAAATTCTTAAATTCTTCAATTCTTAAATTCTTAAATTCCTAAATTCTTAAATTCTTAAATTCTTAAATTCTTAATAAAATAATACAAATTTGGTGGTTCGATTTTTATGAGTGACTCTTTGGCGAGAATCATCCAGTACGAACAGTGTTTAAATTTTCAAATCCTTAGATTTATGATTTTTTAAGATTTTCAAATTTATAAATTTTATGATCATTTTCATTCCATAAATTTTTGATTTTTTTATTTTTCATATTTATATTTCAAAATGTTTTAATTCATATTTAGAATTTCTCTTTTTGCCAAAATTATTGTTATGGCTTTTCCCTCTGGTTTACTTCATCCTAGCAAAAATAAATTTGTCCATAAAATTTTCGGCGTTTCAAGATTCTACGTTCTGAGATTCGACCTCATGCGGTTATTCTTGATATAAAATTGCATTTATTGAATACAATTTTATTTAATCGTTTGTGATTGTTGTGTTCCTTTTGATGGATCTCTTGATTTTTGTTCCAAAATATTTTTTTTAATTCATAAAAAATAAACTCTCTTGTATGTTTGTCGCGAAATTGTTTTTGTTAATATGGCGCGGATTGGGTTTTGGGACGGCGCGGATTTGGCGCGGATTTTTTTTTCGACTTCTCCGTAACAACCCTGAATACTATATGAAAGAAAGCCACACCTGAACAAATATTTCTTAAGAGCTTCTTACAATTTTCATGCTTAGACTTTGCAAATCGAGCAATCAGTTTCTAAGATACAGCCTCCAAGTGTTCGAATCGATGAAAATAAATTCTCAAGTGTCACCCAAATAGCCTGTCATTTTCAAACGACGATATCTCGAAAACTATTGGATCCGATTTTCAGTGTTAAGAAATTAATCAAGCTTTAGTTTTCAAAAAGTCTATAAATAGATAATTCAACTCGTTTCATAGTTAATATCAAATTATATATTTTTTTAAATATTTTAAACAGAAAATCGAACCAAAAGTTCCCAAGATATCTTCAGTTGAAAGTTACAGGCTAGTTAGGTGACACTTTTCATTAATGTTCAGCGATTCGGTTTCTTTGTGAGGCTGTAATTCCTTCTCAAGATACAGAATTTCATACATTTACATATCCATTTTGTATAACAAACCCCCAAAATTGTATGTAAATTGCTTCTTTTGTTATAATGCATGGAATACAAAAAATAAAACACAAAGAAAGTCGATTTGCGAAATCGTAAAAAACCACTTATTTCTCACTAAAAAGTAGATAAATTCACGAAAACCTTGAACCAGAAGAACAATAAAAAAATCCCGTGAAATCCCCGCTTTCTAGCGCCCCACATTGGTCACCTCTATTCGGCGGTCATTGCCGACGCCATCCATCGCTTCAACGGCTTGCTGAATGATCCCAGCGGCCCTTCGTTGTTCAGCACCGGCACGGACGAGCACGGTACCAAAATTCAGCAAGCCGCCGCGAAACACTCCGTCCCCGTGGCCACCTATTGCCAGCAAATCTCCGACCAGTACCGATCGCTGTTCCGCGATTTCAACGTGGAATACTCGCGCTTCATTCGGACAACCGACGATGACCACGCGGTCGCCGTTCAGAGCTTCTGGAAGGCTTTGGAGGCGAGTGGGAGCATTTATTCAGCGCAGTATTCCGGCTGGTATTGCGTACCGGACGAGACGTTCCTTACCGACAGTCAGCTGAAGGAAAACGATCAGGGTGTGAAGGTATCAGTGGATTCTGGACATCCGGTGGAATGGACCGAGGAGCGTAATTTTATGTTCCGTTTGGAACGACACCAAGCAGACGTGCTGCACTGGATCAAGGGCTGTGAGGATCGTGTGGTACCCGGAAAGTTCCAGAAGATCTTGCTCGACTTTTTGGAGGAACCTCTACCGGACATTTCGATTTCGCGTCCTCAAGCTCGAGTCTCTTGGGGCATTGAGGTCCCGGGCGATCCAACCCAATCGGTTTACGTTTGGTTGGATGCCCTGGTCAACTACCTCACCGTCGCGGGTTATCCACACCCAGAGTTCGGCCAGCGGTGGCCACCGACGGTGCAGGTACTAGGGAAGGACATCCTGAAATTCCACGGCATTTACTGGCCAGCGTTTTTGATAGCAGCTGGGTTGGAACCTCCGCGGCAGTTGCTGGTACACTCGCACTGGACGGTGGACAACCAGAAGATGTCCAAGAGCAAGCTGAACGTGGTGGATCCGAACGAACGGGCCAGCTTGTACACGCATGAGGGATTGCGATTCTTTTTGCTCAGAGAGGGCGTGGCGCATAGCGATGGAAGTGAGTATTTTGGTAGATGGTGAAAATTTTCAAGATTAACTGGACTTTG
Organism: Culex quinquefasciatus; assembly: GCF_015732765.1. Classification (NCBI taxonomy): domain Eukaryota; kingdom Metazoa; phylum Arthropoda; class Insecta; order Diptera; family Culicidae; genus Culex; species Culex quinquefasciatus. Next base: position 25,143,655 of record NC_051861.1, on the reverse strand, counting down.
TTTTAGACTACAGTGACACCAAAGTGATGCGAATCTTGAACGCCGAACTAGCGGACACGTTTGGAAACCTGCTGTCGCGGTGCTGTGGCAAGGCATTGAATCCGGAAGGTATCGTTCCGACTATAAATCCGGAAGTTTTCAACGAACTTGGAAAGTTGGAAATCACCAAAAAGATGCTTGATTTGTTGCATGCATTACCAGGTACATTTACATAAATATCCATGTAACATCTCACAGCAAACCTCAAATCCCCGCAGAGAAATGCCTCTCCCACTACCGCAACTTTAACTTCTACCTCGTGGTGGACAGCGTAATCCAGGTGCTCCATGCAACGAATAACTTCTTCGAAACCACCGCTCCGTGGAAGCTGAAGGCGCCCGAGCAGCGCAACCAGCTGAACACCATTCTGGCGCTAACGATGGAGGTTCTGCGGCAAACGGGGATCATAATGCAGCCTATCGTGCCCCAGCTGAGCGGGAAGTTACTGGATAAGTTGAGCGTTTCGCGGCACCGACGACTATGGCGAGATTTGCACGGGCAGTTTGACCGGAAGCAGAGATCTTTGGCGGAGATCGACGCCGTACTGTTTCGAAGGATAGTGCCGCCAAAGGTGGAAGAGGTTAAGGAGCCGAAGTCCAAAAAGGTTAAGAAAAGAAATTAGTGAGGGAATTAAAAGCGTTGTCTAATGATTAGTAGAATAGTTATTAAAATTTTATTTTGTCCGAAATCCTCGAGCGTGAGTGATCTTAAAATTACATTTCATTTAAAAAAGTGTTCTGCCTGATCCACCATCTCAGGCCATAATTGTCATCTGTCAAGAATATCAAGAATATCACACGCAGAAAAATGTTTTCAAATCAGCCTGTTCGAGGTTTGTTTCAACCAAATATTTACTGAATATAATAAACACAAATTTTGCGTTGAAACAAACCTTGATTTTTTCAATTCCACAAAAGTCTTTTATTGTTTTGAAAAGTTGCCTTACGTTTAGCGTTGATTCAACAAAAATGCTAATTTTTGAATAAACCAAATCGACGGTAACATTTCAAAAGGCATCATGTACATTTTGACACTTTCTGGGTTATTGCATATTCTGAAAGTACTCCTAATAAGCTACCTCTCCACCAAAAATGAGCAAAAGTTACTTCAGTGAAGTCTGTTTAATCATGATTTTAAATAAAGTAACATAAACAAAATCTCTGCCATCAGCAGTCCCTGTTTATATAGCCCTGTCAACCTGTCAAACAAAAGGCTACATAAACCTCGTGACGAAAAAAAAGCAACATGAAAAAAGCGCCATTTACATTCGGCGAAGAAAAACGAATCATAACAAAGCGCCCCCCTTAGTGACAGCAGGGTGACATCGACGTTGGTGATTTCAAAAGAAGTTATGTTTGTTTTTCTCAAATAAAATTACGGAAATAATGTTTTATTGAATTTGGATTGGAATTTGGATGATCAAGTATCAATAAACGCAAGGTTTTTCATCGTTTGTTATCGTAAGAACATCTTATTTTGCTTTTATATTAAAATGGGAATTGAAAATAGATGCTCAACATTCAAATGCGTTTTTCTCAAAACGCACGGTTTGTACATGATGCTTTTTGAAATGTTGGCATCGAAATGTTTTGTTGATTTCAACCTGGGTGCTGAAAAGACAGAATGCCTAACGTGATTTCCGAATGATGTCCATAGAGTTATCTACGTGCGTATGTATTGTGTGTACGTACACGAAGAAGATTGAGGTTAAATTTTGTACCGTCCAGCAAAACAAATGGAGTGCTAGTGTGCGTGACAGCGGACTTAGATAACTCTATAGAGTTATCTAAGACCGATCTCACGCACACTAGCACGCCATTTGTTTTGCTGGCCGGTACAAAATTTAACCTCAATCTTTTTCGTGTACGTACACGCAATACATGCGCACGTAGATAACTCTATTGCTCCTCACTAACACAACTGCACTACAGCTGTAAACATAAACAAAGTAGAAGGCTTTGTTCAAGCTCAAGCGTGACATATTTTTTGCAGCTGAAGTGACTCGTTTTGAACTATTTTGGATCTGATAATATAAAAGTTTTCGCTGAAAAATTAAGTTCATCGCACTTTTTTTGTTCGTAGACTAAACGATGGGCGGCCAAAATAGTCCATCTTTGTTTTCAACGTTATGAAAAATTGCGTCATATGGGGGAGGAATTTTGTGAACCAGAAGAGCAACCGAATGGAAGTTACGAGATTCTGTATCTGTAGATTATTCAATGTTATTTGGCAGGTGCCATTAGTAACTGATAATTCGTCGTAAACAATTCGTAAACATAGGTTTTGCATGAGACATAGCGCTCATTGAAATGTTAGCGACGAATTGGGTACTAAAGCCCTATGTAAATTTTTATGTACAACGGTAAAAAACACGATTAAAAACCATTTCTGATCACTTTTTTTCATTTTAATGCAAAAAAAAAAATTACAAGACAACATTTTTTCGATGGATCAACTATGGTCCCCTTGGAAAGAGCTGAAGGAGCTTTTCTGTCAAGAAGGACCGCGAGGTTAATTTTTCAAAATTGATTTAAAACCCCATTTTAAACTCTTTGTGGTCGAACAATGGGTCATTGTACTCAGAAAAATAAGCATTATCGATGTAAACAATAATATCAGCAATCTAAGCTTCATTTTAGGACCCAATTATGCCAATCCCGATTTCAACCCTTTTCTCTTTTGACTTTGAATACCTCAAAAGCTCGACGCCCTCGACTTTTTTATTCCTGCCAAAATAAATTATAGATCGATTACAATACTTGCCACTTCTTGGCATCATTTTTCAAACAGTAAATTGGTTCCGCTTTGACAGTTCTAAATTGAGGCCGCTTTGCGGACCACTATTCTGCACCCAGATTTCAACATGCCTTATTTTTCTGCGTGTATTAAAAATACAATCTTAAATAAACCAAACGAACGTCTGTTCTTTCTACAAACATCAACTAACGAGTCAACATCCTTAACCGAATCCGAAACATAGAGGTATCTACGTGCACATACGTACACGAAAAAGATTGAGGTTAAATTTTGTCCGGCCAGCAAAATCAAGTAGTGCGCTAGTGTGTATACGCGAAACGTCATAAAGCTCTATTAGGTTTTACGCCGACTCGGTTTTTAGGTTAGAAACTTGACAGCTTGGCTGCACTGTTTACATTTTTGCACGTGTGTCTCAGTAAAAATTACAGATTGTCAAGGCAAACAGATTGGCCAATGTTTCTGGACACCAAACGTGCTGGACACCAACCGCCCTTTACGCCCAGCAAAACTGGCAGTGTTGCAAGCGCAAAACATACGTTGCCAGTGCCGATTTATGTTGCATCGGCCAATCTGTCTCCCTCGACAATCTGTAGTACAAATGTGTGTGCGTGTGCGCTGATGACGTCACGCTGTAAAACCTAATTGTCGAGCTCACTGCAAGTACACTCAACCCCCGGTGTTTGGTCACTTTTTCGTTTGACACTTTTTTAGTTTGTACCCCGTTGGTTGGTCAAAGTCAAACTAAAATGTGACGAACTGTCACTTTACACGGCACTCACGCACACTATCAAAACAAACGTTTGATAGGGTGTGTGAACTCCGTGTAAAAGGGGTGTCAAACTAAAAATTGACCCCGTTCTTTTGACAACCGTTGGTGTCAAACCATCGGGGTTTGAGTGTAGCGCCCTCTGTTCCTTTTCTACCTCGACCTCTGACACACTGAACACGAAAGGCGAACTTGACGGACAATCCAAAGCAAACCAAGTTGCGCGTAAAGTGTGCGAACTGTGACGGTAACTATACCGAAAATTGCAAATGGATATTTCTCAACAATTATTCAGCAGCGTTTCTTCTACATAAATGCAAATTTTATTTAGCAATAGTTGCTCACAAATCGTCTCATACGTTCACATCGGCTAAGTATCCTTTTCTAAGTGTAAGGAATAAAATGGCAGCGCAGCATTTAAAGAATAATAACAGAATAAAATAGATTAACACTAGTTGAACCTCGCTAATTTGCAAATAAAACCTTGAATAATACTCAAACAGAAACACAGCTCATTCCCGCTCGGGGCGCGGGCTCCTTAAGCAAATCAGCACATTTACTTTGTATACTTTCAAGCGGAACACTCCAGCTGCAGATCCGGATGGTCACGGGCGAAAACGTCACACTTGGGCGTCACGAACGTCCGGACGCTGTCGTACCCGCCGTTCGCCTGATGATGACCGCCATGGCTAGCCCTGGCCGGTCGCTTCCGGTTGAACCGCAAGCCCACCGTGTACCGGGTGTCAAAGTCTAACCTTAAAAATTCAAACGATGTTTTCTGCTGAAAAGAGTCCCCGAATTAGTACTGGCACAACACTGTTTGGGTGAATGCTTGCAGTGGTACCTTAACGGTCACATCGTGCGAACTGGCTTGCATCGGTTTGGAGAAACACTCGCGACCTCCGCGGCACAGGTGCAGCCGATATCGACCGCCTGCTGGTGCTGCCCTTTCCGGCCAGGTTATCCGTACGGCTAGTCCCGTCTTGCGGGCGATAAATTTGTAGTTAAGACCCAGCGAGGACGGGCCGGATTTGGTGCGTCGGTGGTGGCTGCTGCTGCGTGGGAAAGATTTAGGTTATGTTTACTGCAGCAAAAAGATTAACCATCTTACCTTGCATCACTCATCAGCATGTTGTCCATGCTCGGAAGGGCGCTCTTTTCGACCCCTTCAGCGATGGACGTGTTCATAAGGTCGCTTGCGGCAGCCGATTTCAGACGCCTCTTGCCGTACACGCTGATGGCATGTATCTGCAGGTAGTAAATACTGTTTGGGTGCAGTCCTCGAATCTCGTAATGGCGCGCAGGCTGAAAGAGAAAGCAGTACAAATGTCAGAATCGACTGAAACGTCGCTGACGGAACGTGTTGAAGTTCTTACCGCGGACACCGTAGCCGTCTCCTTGAACAGAGAAGAGTTGCCAGCTGTGCTCGCGTTCAGGTATAAGCTCCAGCTGATTTTGTACTTGTCCACGGGAAGATCGGATCGTGGCAGTTGCCATGTTACCTTCCGGTTGTACGTCCCGTTGGCGTTCGGCACCAGCGGGCCCAGCGTGAGATTCTTCGGAGATTGCGGTGGGTTTGGCTTTTTGCTCAGTTGGAACTCCCTCGAAACGACCGAGTAACCTCTGGTGCCGAGTTCGTTTACAGCGGCTACCCGGACCTGATACCAGCGACCTGGTTTCAGCTTCATCTCGCCGACGTACCGCTTTTGGCTTCCGGCACGCTTGAGTTCGAAGATCGCCGTCGGCGTGTGGTTTTGCCAGTCATTCTCCAGCTTTCGCTCGGCGAAGCTCATTCCGATGTGGTGCCGTGACTCGACCACAAAGTAGATCGCACTGGTCAGCTGTTCCTCCTCGAGGTTAATCTCCCAGTGAATCTCGGCTATCCGGTAGCCACGCCCTGCTTCGAATAGCTTTACGTGAGACGGGACCGGTGGAAGACCCCGAATCTTTTCCAGGCCCATCGGGTGCTGGCAGCTTAGCCCACACGAATGGGGGCAGCATTTTTCCACACCCGGACAGTGATAGTCTGTTCCGTGGCACGTGTTGAGACAGATGGACTCAAGGCGGTTTAGAGGGTCTTTGGGACAATCGCCGTACTTTTTGTAGGCTGAGTTTTCCAGGTAATCTCGAATGCAGGTACTTTCGCACTTGGGGGAGAAATAAAAATGTTATTCAACCAAACATATGTTTAACTTTTTAACACAGCCAAACAGACATGAAACTCATATAAGATGGTATCGTACTAATAACATAATAAGTTTCTCATCTGTTTGTCTTAGATTTAAGGATAGGTCTACCAAATTTAGAGAAATTAAACTTTTTACAAGAAGATATCCACCAATTTACAACGTCTAGAAACGAAATGTGGAGAGCAGTGCAATGGGGGAAAGTACCATCATTTTGTCGAATGTGTTCGTACATTTGGAACGACATCGGGCGATCAACAGGTTGTCGGTGTGCCGTGGCCGGTTGGCGGCCAGCGAAGACGCCGCCAGGGCACTGCTCAGCAGGGACGAAACGCCGCAAACCGCCACCAGCTGCTGGACGAGCATCACTCGGACCGCTCCGTGGATCCACATCTGTAAGGGACAAAATACAAAATTATGAAATATTTAAAAAGTGCTTTCAAGCCATCATGACAACATCAAATCTCTTCAGCACTCATTACGAGCTGCCGCACCACAACAACATCCGCAATAAAGCAAAAGTTGCACATGAATTTGCATTCAGCCCCAACAAACAACCCTTACGCAAGAACCGGCCGTCATTTGTCACCGGTGGTAGAAACCGTCGGGGCCTGAAAAAGTGGCACATGTGCATCAGTTGCTCCAAAGCAGCCACCTCATGTCAGTCCGTATTTGAAAACGGTCAAGTCGCGAGATCACTCTTGTCACCCTGCTGCTGGACGTACCGCAATACGATAGGTACATATCCTGAGAATGAGTCAACTTGTTTTTTTTTTTATTACTTTGTAACAAATTCTACATCAGATCTCAATCAGCAGGTTAGATACGAATATAGACCATTTTCAAGCAATAGACTAGAGGTGGGCAAAAAAAGAGCGAACCGCTCAAAGAGCCGGTTCACTGAAAAGAGCGAACGAACCGTGGCTCACAAAAAAAGAACCGCGGTTCTTTTTTAAACTCCGGTTTTGTGAATGAACCGTTTCAATATGGCATGATTTTTGTTATAAATATAATTTATTGTATTTCCGAAAAATGTAACATTAAATTTGTTTTTGAGAATTGAAAATGCAATTTCAAAAATGTCAATGCTTATAAAAATTAATCCCAAAAGTATACGATTTTCTAAACAAAATTAAATAAACTTTTCAGTGTGCAACTGATAGTTCATTAAAGTAAAAAAACGTTCAAATTTTAATGAAAATAGAAATCTTATCCACTGAAAACAAATTAAAAAGCCTTTCGGTTTAAAAAAAAGTTCATCAATACTTCGATATTTTGAAAACTGGGGATGTGCAAAATGCATTTTTAAACTCTTTTTTCATTAAAATGTCTTGCTATTATCTTTTTTGCGAATTTGACCAGACTTGAGGGACATAAAAAAACGTATTCATTTAAATTTTGAAAAAAGAGTGAAAGAGCCGGATCAAAGAGCGGCTCTTTTTTAAGAGCGAACGAAAATGAGCGGCTCCTAAAAAAGAGCGGTTTTGCCCACCTCTACAATAGACACAGGCAAGCGGACGTAAAGCTATCGTAACATGAAAATGTCATTGCTAATACCAACTCTGATGACAACTAGCGCAATCCATTGCACTGTCCTGTGAACACTACCCAAGTAACCATCCAGCACTAAGTAACGTCGTTAATCAGCAGCATATTAGCACAGCTATTGCTAATGAGTCACCCAACAGCATTTGTTAATGCAAATCAGCACTGATTCAATAGCTGTTATAATGTTGATTCAGCATCTTTTGAACTCTGCCCGTCATCATGAGGAAGAATCTAAAGCAGCCGTTCCATGAAACTGTAGCAACCAGCTACTGATTGTTGCAAGCACCCTCCGGAAGATCTTCAGCGTACGTATGATGGCCCGTGGGATGCCCGGAACCTGCAAAGCAGTTAAGAAGGGAAGCTTGAAGCTGCCCACAACGTCGGATTCACCATCGAAAGCTGAGTCTTGCAGCGCGGCAAATACGACATGATCGACAAAGCGTTTGATCTTAATTAATTTGCCGCGAGGCTGTAGGTAAGTGATTTATTAAATATGAAATAAATAAATTTAAATGTGCATGATTAATAAAGGAAGTCATTTGCGTCGAAGAAAACAAAAAAAAGCGTTTTAATTATGATAAAGAACTAAATACACCGAAAAGACCTAGTCCGAAACAGTAAACACAAGATGCTTTAAAATTGCATGGGGGATGGCGTCGCTATATTTGAGACCACGTTTTCCACTTTTTCTCATCGAAACCGACTTCTTTATCGACTTCATTTTGCTGGGCGAGATAGGAAGCCGTCTATTTTTCAGCACTTTTCCACTCTTGCACTTAAAAAAACCAGATGGCAGCACGATGTAACGCCACGACCCTATTGCTTCTCACTTACGGGCTCAAGACCACCACCACAACAGCGATGTCAACTTCCATACTCCTCTGCAAGAGCATCCATCGAAGCAATATCATAAAACAGGTCGGTAATGCAGTTAAAAACAATCCAAAAATAAAATAGAAATCGGGGAAGGCAAGGGAAAAGAGAGGCAGCAACTTTTGTTTTGCTCTCTGTTTTTTTTTTTTTTTTTGTTTTGACATTTTCCGCAGGGGTGGACAGAAACAGTCGAGGCCAGCACTAAACCAGCCGAGTAAAGTCCAACTGTGGTCATTATTCAGCACTATAGTAGCTGTTAGTGCTGACGTAAAAACTGTTCAGCTTTTACTCGCAGCTGTAAAAGTGTGGCTGAGTTTAAGTGCTGGATAGTTACTTGGGTAACATGTCGAACTCAATTTTGAGTTGATAAGAATGCATTGAATCCAAACGGCACATTATTAAGGTGGCGCCTTCAAAGTTTTATTTATGTAACTTAGATTCTTAGTTTAATCTTTCTACAAATATCGGCTTTGATTTAAAAAGGAAAAAAACATTTTAGGAGGGAGGGTGTGTTATGGATTGCCCACTAGTGTGATATAACTCGGTCCATTTTTCCGAGCCTGATTAGTTGAAGCCAAGTTGAAGCTGCGTTTTTTGAGACCTCATTGCTCATTTCTGACTACCCTGCCTTAACAACTTTTAGATCAATCAAAAGCTTCAAAGGGTTTAGTTTGTGCTACAGAGAACAAGTTTTCCGAAGATTACGAAGTGATTCGATGGTGCACACATAATTCGAAACGACCTGTGATACACTGTACTAAAAACTCGCTCTTAATGCATTTCCACCATGAAAGGCGCCTATCCTTAGAGAGGTACCGAATTAGCAACCATGTTTTAATGCTGGAATATCGTCTTTCCCTAATCGAGCTTGTCACAACAAAGTTACAAAGCAATTGAACCATAATGCTGTCCGCTGACAAGCGAACCGATTTGTATGACAAGCAGGATTAGTATCGGTTTACCGTTAAGTCCTTTTCAAACGATGACCTGTAACATTTCGCAATAATTGTACATACAAACAAACTACTTAATCCGCTCCGGTCCTGCAACGAATCTGCATTGTTGTAGGAAGCTACAAATCAACCCTCGTGTTTTTGTGTGTGTGTGTTCAGGAACCAGTGTCGCACGGTTGTCGCCGTAACATAAAACTTCCAACCACGCGGTGTAATGAAAAACTCCCTCCTCCCTACCCGTCACCGACGACAACAACAATGTATATCGTCGCGCAAAGTGGCCGCCGGTTCCCATCAATCTTCCAGCCGTTTTATATGTGAAAAGTATGTGCTGACGACTTGGTATAATTGAGTCAGATATCGGTGCACAATAACAGGCAGGCTGGGGGCACCAGGTAGACAGCTCCGATGACGAACCCCCGCCAGGGAAGGAATTTTGCAGCGTAAGGAAGCGAACGCGGACAGCTTTCATGTATCAAATTTGGAAGCTCTTTTTTCGTTCGCAACGTGCAAAAATTTGAGGGGGACACGACATGGGCAGGGAAAATCATGCTCGGTCATAAGTTTCTGTCACATGGAGCGAGAAGAGGCTAAGAATTCACTTTTATGATATGTCGTTACTTAAACAATGATGCAATGATTTAAATTTTGTATTGAATATTGATATCTGAAAATGGCAATTTTTCATTCGGGGCAAAACAAAATTAACTAGAGGCATAATTTTCAGGATTTTGAAGCAAAACGTGTCATAAAATGCTTTATGCATTATCAGAGTTATGATATTTTTTAAAATTAGCTAAATATCAATAAATTCATAAAAAAAAAACATTTCTTCTATGTATTTAGGATTTTTTTTAAAGGTGAGGGGGAGACACAGATTTCAATGTACAGGCTGGGCACGGCACGGGTGCTGCTCTTGTTTTTCTAAGACAATGATTCTCAACGGGGGTACCGGGCCTACTTGATTTACACGGCAGGGGGTACCAGCCTAGAAGAAGGTTGAGAATCGCTGTTCTAAGATTTAAAAACACTGTGTTTTTAATCAAAGTACGCGCACGGGCTCTGTGTCAAAACTTTAACTGTACGTGCAAATGTCAATGGTTTTTTTCTGGATTCAACTTTGTGTAATGAAAAAATGAGGAAAATAAGGCTAAAGTAAACCGTGCACTGAAATATTCAGCAGTTATCAGTGTGTGAAACAAATAGAAACTATCTGGAATAGCTGCCAAGTGGGCTATGCTAAGAACTTCGGATGTTTGATGACCATTTTTAGGGAAACCCGTTTTTTTGCATATTCTTTGGTCATTTAAACCTGTGCTGTTGGATTTCCATGTTAGGAAACAACTAATCGTGCCCTTTACTAGCAAATGTATAAATTTCATTGTTGTTTAAGGTGAGTTTTAATTAAATATTTAAAAAAATGTTGAAGATCTCAGATTGAGCTTCGGCGCTACAACATTTCATGAAAAGAACTGGCCTAGCTCAAAATATAAGTGAAAAATAGTAGAACATTAAAAAAACATGTACAATTCTTCAAAGAGCCGCTAAGAGTTCGGCACGCGTTCTCGTAAGGTGGTAAAAACACCATGTTCTGTGCCTCCTAGATGTGCTTATAAGAACGGGAAGTGCAAGTACAGTTCGTTCAAATGCATGTCTGTGTACAGCTATCTAAATCTCAGGTTGATTTCAAAAATACAATATCAATGTAATAGCCAATGTAATACTATCAAAATACAGCACAAAAGACACAACTCAATTGCTAGCCAAAATTGGGGGATTTTTTGTTGTTTCGAAATGCCCGGGATACCAAAATTGTTGAGGTAATTTTTTGTTACATTAGGCCATTGCAAATTTTATTTCAGGGTTTTGTCCACTCTCTCCTCCCCTCAAAACGTAAAAAAATGAGGGGACATAGAAATAATTACTGATTTATATTGAAATTTTCTTTCAAAAACTGGCAAAATCGATTGGTTACTATTCAGATTACATTGTAGAATTGTGCAGAATGATGTATGGGTAGTCAAATAAAGGCTTTAAAATTTTTACAAATTTAGAATTTTGGACCACAGATCGGTTAAAACGGCTAAGAAAATAATATTTTAATAATTTAATTAAAACTCTATAACAATAAAGAATAATGAAAAATTTTTGATATTTAGCATTTTTTTTAATAAAAACATAACCGTTTTTAGGATACGTTCCCTTTCCTATAGTTGACCATCTAGAGGTGTTTTGATGAAAAAATCATTAAAATCACAATTTCAAGCGGGTGTTTGTCTACAATTATTTTCTAAGACTTGTTCAACATCATTCAAAGTAATGTTGACTGACATTTAATTGTTATTTTCGCCAAAATAAGTGTTTCGAGTTCGTCATCTGAAATCAGCCATGGCCACTAGCATTTTCACAAGAAAACAAAACTCTTTCAGGTATACAAACTTACATTTTTTTAACTGATTATATCATTGCAGTAAGTTCATCTCCATGCAAATGCGATTACACTCAAACCCCGATGGTTTGACACCAACTGTTGTCAAACGAACGGGGTCACGTTTTCGTTTGACACCCCTTTTACACGGAGTTCACACACACTACTAAAAGTTTGTTTTGAAAGTGTGCGTGAGCGCCGTGTAAAAAGTGACAGTTCGTCACTTTTTAGTTTGACTTTGACCAACCAACGGGGTACAAACTAAAAAAGTGTCAAACGAAAAAGTGACCAACCAGCGGAGGTTGAGTGTACGATTATTTCATTTAAGTAAGTCGAAACGAAATAATGTTAATTTAAGGAACTTTACTAAAAAAACGTTACTTAATCGTTACCTTCCTCGCATTCATAAAGTGAATACACTACACAGCCTCAAAAAAGTGTGTATCAAAATATCTGAGATCCGGCCTCAAAAAAGTGTATAAGAAACACTAAAGTACCTATAACTTATGATAGGGTTGTCAGATCTTCACTCTTTTGGGTTTGTTGGAAAGGTCTTTTGATTACCTATCCAACAATGGGTCGCATGATAGATCCGGACTACTTTCTCATCAAAATTGTTGAGATCCGGCCTCAAAAAAGCGTATAAATAACACTTAAGTGCTCATAACTTTTGATAGGGTTGTCAGATCTTCAGTCTTTTGAACGCGTTGGAAAGGTCTTTCAATTACCTTTATAACAATATATAACATGACGGGTTTTCTTACAAAAACCACCCTTTTTACAAGCTTCCGAAGTTTATCTAAAATCATTTTTTTTAGCATAACTTTTGAAGTACTTTTCTAAACTTCATAAAATCAACTAGGGTCTTGTGGGACCTCAAGACGGATCGAGTGAGACCAAAACGGTTCAAATCGGTTCAGCCAGTCCGGAGATAATCGTGTGCACGGACTTACAGACATACACACGCACAGACATTTGTTCAGAATTTGATTCTGAGTCGATAGGTATACGTGAAGGTGGGTCTAGGAGGTCGAATAAAGTAGTTCATTTTTCGAGTGATTTTATAGCCTTTCCTCATTGAGGTGAGGAAGGCAAAACGTTACTTAAACCACCCTTAGGTGGTTGGCGCCTTCCTCACATTTAATGGGTGCTATCCAAAATGCAAAAAGTGCGTAAATAACACTTAAGTGCTTATAACTTTTGATAGGGTTGTCAGATCTTCAATGTTTTGGACGAGTTAGAAAGGTCTTTTGAATACCCATCCTACGATAGATCGCATGAGAAATCCGGACAACGTTTCCATCAAAATATCTGAGATCCGGCCTCCAAAAAGTACATAAATAACTCTGAAGTGCTTATAACTTTCGATAGGGTTGTCAGATCTTCAATGTTTTGGACGTGTGGAAAGATCTTTTGAATACATATCCAACGATAGGTCGCATGATAGATCCGCACATCGTTTTTATCAAAATATCTGAGATCCGGCCTTCAAAAAGTGTATAAATAACACTTAAGTGCTTATAACTTTTGATAGGGTTGTCAGATCTTCAATGTTTTGGGCGAGTTAGAAAGGTCTTTTGAATACCCATCCTACGATAGGTCGCATGAGAAATCCGGACAACGTATCCATCAAAATATCTGAGATCCGGCCTCCAAAAAGTACATAAATAACTCTGAAGTGCTTATAACTTTCGATAGGGTTGTCAGATCTTCAATGTTTTGGACGTGTGGAAAGATCTTTTGAATACATATCCAACGATAGGTCGCATGATAGATCCGCACATCGTTTTTATCAAAATATCTTAGATCCGGCCTTCAAAAAGTGTATAAATAACACTTAAGTGCTTATAACTTTTGATAGGGTTGTCAGATCTTCAATGTTTTGGGCGAGTTAGAAAGGTCTTTTGAATACCCATCCTACGATAGGTCGCATGAGAAATCCGGACAACGTATCCATCAAAATATCTGAGATCCGGCCTCCAAAAAGTACATAAATAACTCTGAAGTGCTTATAACTTTCGATAGGGTTGTCAGATCTTCAATGTTTTGGACGTGTGGAAAGATCTTTTGAATACATATCCAACGATAGGTCGCATGATAGATCCGCACATCGTTTTTATCAAAATATCTTAGATCCGGCCTTCAAAAAGTGTATAAATAACACTTAAGTGCTTATAACTTTTGATAGGGTTGTCAGATCTTCAATGTTTTGGACGAGTTAGAAAGGTCTTTTGAATACCCATCCTACGATAGGTCGCATGAGATATCCGGACAACGTTTCCATCAAAATATCTGAGATCCGGCCTCCAAAAAGTACATAAATAACTCTGAAGTGCTTATAACTTTCGATAGGGTTGTCAGATCTTCAATGTTTTGGACGTGTGGAAAGATCTTTTGAATACATATCCAACGATAGGTCGCATGATAGATCCGCACATCGTTTTTATCAAAATATCTGAGATCCGGCCTTCAAAAAGTGTATAAATAACACTTAAGTGCTTATAACTTTTGATAGGGTTGTCAGATCTTCAATGTTTTGGACGAGTTAGAAAGGTCTTTTGAATACCCATCCTACGATAGGTCGCATGAGAAATCCGGACAACGTTTCCATCAAAATATCTGAGATCCGGCCTCCAAAAAGTACATAAATAACTCTGAAGTGCTTATAACTTTCGATAGGGTTGTCAGATCTTCAATGTTTTGGACGCGTTGGAAAGGTCTTTTGAATACATATCCAACGATAGCTCGCATGATAGATCCGCACATCGTTTTTATCAAAATATCTGAGATCCGGCCTTCAAAAAGCGTATAAATAACACTTAAGTGCTTATAACTTTTTATAGGGTTGTCATATCTTTAATGTCTTGGACTCGTTAGAAAGGTCTTTCAAATACCTTTCTAAAAATGTATAGCATTACGGCCTTTCTTACAAAAACCACCCTTTTTACAATCTTGCGAGCTTTAGTCAAAATCGTTTTTTTAGCATAACTTTTGAAGTACTTTACTAAACATAATGGTATGAAAATATGACCTATGGGACCTGTAGACGGATCTAAAAACACAGAACCGGACAAAATCGGTCAAGCCAGTTTCGAGAAAAGTGAGTGAGAAAAAAAAACTACGTCCATCCACACACACAGACATTTGCTCAGAATTTGATTCTGAGTCGATAGGTATACGTGAAGGTGGGTCTACGAGGCCTATTTAAGAAGTTCAGTTTTCGAGTGATTTTATAGCCTTTCCTCAGTGAGGTGAGGAAGGCAAAAATAGTCAGAATTGTCCAAAAGACTTCAGATTCCATTGTTCTGTAAAATGCTGAAAAGTTTTGAAAAATGCTAGTCGGCTCTACTAGGGTGTCCACTATTGGTTTAAATACCCTATGTATAAAGCATTTTGTGATTCTTTACGCCTAAAAATTTAGGCTTGAATTTGATTTAGTTTTTCTTTTTTTTTAATGCTTTTGAATGAGACAGTATTACCATGTTTTTTTTTTTAAACTGTGTACGGAACACATTATTATTTTTTAATTTTCCGTTTATATACTTAAACTGCACTTCGCAGTAATTAATTCACCAAAATATTTCGAAAAAAAGAATGTTTTCTAAAAATGTCCGACAAAGTATTGGGTGGACCAGGAAATCTTCGACTATTACTTGACTATTACAATATAATAATAATAATTACAAAACAATGTTTAACATAAAAACGGACTAGAGAAACAGCATCTAATATCTTCGTGCCTTATGAATTTGCGAATATTAGTACCTGCTATAACGGCGAACTTGCTATAAAAAAAAATCGTCCAGCCAACAATGAGCGAAATTGGCGCGTCACATTGGCAAGTTTGCTTGGCAAACATAGCGAGTATAATGACAAGAAAATTGCTTTCATAGCGAAACAAGCACTTCCAGATCGCCCCACACTGCAGGGCTGCCAGTGGCGTCAGACGCAAGGTAAGGCAAACAACGTGCCCAAAACCCTTCCCCCCCCCCTCCAATCCGCCACCACACGCCAATCTGTCGCAATCGACGACAAATAACACAAACTTTTGTGTCCTGGGTCAGGGTTTTTTTTTGCGGCGAAATGTCGCCTTCTGCCCTCCTCCCTCCCTCACGAGACATTTCTGCTGGCCAGAAGTCCGCGTGTGTGTGTGTGCGGTGGCGTTTATTTCTCCTTCCTTTATGATTTATTTATTTCCCAATGGCAACGGTGACCACCACCTCACTCACCCTCTTTAATAATAACAACAAAAGACAGAAACGCAGTAGGCCGCACACAAGCCAAACAGACAACCGGAGATGAATGTGTGATTTGCAAAACTTTCTTTCAATTTTTATTAGGAATTGATTTATTAACTATGACAATTTTGTTCCAAAATAAAACATTCAGCGATTTGTTTAGTTTGTATTGCTTTTAGATTTTCCCGATTAAATTAAATTTCAGTTTTACGAAAATCCATACTTCTCTTGTTTTGTGTTTTCGTCTTTCATTTTCAGTATTTTTATGAGAAAAACGTTACTTAATCCACCTTAAGGTGGTTGGTGCCTTCCTCGCATTCATGTTGTATTTTAGGTGGTATTTACAAATTAATTTAAGAGTTTTTTTTTATTTTTTTTCATTGTTTTTTTTTTAATTATTGATTTTACTTGAACAGCAATTTTCAATTCTTTTTTTTACCAACTCTTCAAAATAAAGGTGAAAAGTCTCATGAGTTATATATTTCAGTAAAAAGTTCGTGTAAATCTTTGTCGAGGCAAATGATGCAGCAACATAATTAATACAGATTTTTTCCAGAAGAGACGCAGACACTGCTTAAGCGATTTGCCAATCCCCCGCATGGTCAAAAAGTCAAAAAAGCAAAAATCACCCTTTTTTGTAGCTACAAAAAAACTTTTTCTTGGCATCACTTTAAAAGTACTTCACTAAACAGAATAAAATTTAATAGGGTCTTAGGGGACCCCAAAACGAACAGAATAAGGCGGATCCGGCCAAAATCGGTACAGCCAGTTCTGAGATAATCGTGTGGAAAAAAATCATGTCTACACACATCCCCACAGACATTTGTTCAGAATTTGATTCTAAGTCGATAGGTATACGTGAAGGTATATCTAGGAGTCGTATTTAATAAGTTCATTTTTCGAGTGATTTTATAGCCTTGCCTCAGTGAGGTGAGGAAGGCAAAAATATGTTAATTTTATCTTCTGTTTCTCAGTACCAAACTCTTTATTTTTTGTGTGTTTTAATTGCAATACAATTAAGCTTTTAATTTGCTATTCGAATTTGCAGATTTCGAGATCAATGTACTGAAAATTTTAGATTCTTCTGAAATACACAATTTGATAAAAACAGCATCAATAATTCAAAAGTGATGAAAAAACATATATGGGACATTTATGAGAACAGGGGCAGTTCAGGATGTAACAAAAATTACCTAGTTGAAGAAAAAAAATAATGAACTGACAGTGCAACAACACGTTTCAACAATATCGAAAAAAAAGACTAGTTTGATTTGTGCAGTCTACTTGTCTGTTGACGCATTTGTGGAGAAAAGTATCGACTGGATGATGTATAGAGAGTGCCGAACCAGTATAGGCATAGTAGGCCGCCGGTGTTGAGGCTGATGCGTGTGTCATTTATTTGTACGACCAGAATAAAATAACAACAACACCCTGCCATGGCGACTGCAGCTCAGCAAAAAAAAATGGCCCCAACTTTGGCGACACAACAGCTCCGGACACACGGCCTGCTACGGTGGTGGTCGATAGCCAATAAAATAACCATACCGCCACGAGGAAACTAAACCACCAACACGGCGGCGGTCAAAAGGGTGCAACCGACATATCTGGAGTTTTTTTTAAAAAAAAAAGGTCCTGTAAACCAAATTTTACAGTTTTTGCTCGTGGGTGTTTCAAAAACAAAGCAAAAACTGAAAATTTGATTTATTGAACCTTTTCAAAAAAAAAACTCCAGATATAAAGTTGAAAGACTGATGTTCTAAAAAGTTGAATTTTCAGTTTTTAAAGAAAAAAATGCAAATACAATGCAAGCATTGACCTCTTTATTCTAATATCTTATATTAAATATCTAATCTGCTGCTTTGCAGAGTTTTAAAGGTCCAATTTTATTTATTTTTTACTCTCAAAATTCAAAATCTGTAGATAGATTAAAAAGCCTTTATTTAATTTTAAAAAAATCAGTATTATGCATTGTAGGGAAACAGCATCTAATTCCAGCGTGCCTATGATGTTGCAATTCAGCAATTTGACAATCAATTACAGCTCATTAAATGCCTTTTCAACTGAAATCGAGTGATAAATAGCTCGATAAGAAGGTAGCAAGCAAGTTTGTATCAAAAGTTTTGCAAAATTAGTTTTTTTACACGGAGAAAAAAGAGTTCAAAAAATCGTGAACAAGCGTTCATGAAAATGGGAACCACGAACAAAGTGTTCAAATCCCATGGTACGTTTTTGGAAATCGTGAACAAGCGATTTTGGGAACTATTTTTTCTCCGTGTAAATAGTGAAAATCAGCTAATTGGATTGAGTTTGGAGCGAGTGCTTATCCTGCCAAAAATACGAAATTTGATGCTGATTTTTTTTTTTTTTTGCAATGAAAATTTTCAATTTACGTCAATACATAATTATTTTTTTGTGTGTTTGTGTTGCTGGGGAAATTTCGAAGGGGGCAGTAGAAATTGTTTTTTTTTTTTCATGAAAATATAAATTTGTGTTGCCACCAAAGGCAATTTTGAAGCATGAATCAAATAAATTTCACATTTTCTCAGTGGACCATTCATAAACCACGTGGACACTTTTTTTAAATCTAAATCCCTCCTCATGGTACAGATTTCGGAATATTTTCATAGCGTTTTTGTATGGACTGTCCCAAAATGTGTTGTCCAGACTCGATAGTCCGAAGCCTCGATTATCCGAAGGTTAGTATGGGACTTCGGATAATCGAATCACGAAAAAAAAATTCGAGTTCTGCGACCCAATTTTAGTTATATTTGAATGGTTGAATGCCTGTAAAATAAAAAAATACTTCATCATCGCCATTCTGGCCGCCATCTTGGATTTAAAAATTCTAATCACTTTAGAGTAGTTTAAGAGTCATACTAAAGCTCAACAATCAAAAATAAGACTACGAAAAAAACAATCGTGATTTGATTATCCGAAGTGAGATTTTGTCGAGGCCTTCGGATAATCGAGTATGGACTGTATGAAACAAATATGATGCAAAATGGCTTATTTGGACATAAATATTCGACAGTTAAAATTTCATTCAAATAAAAAAAAACAATAAAAAGTCGCGAAAAACTAGAGACTTGCTCATGTGCGTACAAAACGTCATTGATACGCATTTATTTAACAAGAATATTATTATTATTATTATTTATCTTTATTAAACTAACAACCGGAGGCTGGTTCAGCTACTAACAAGAATGTACACTGAAATAAAAAAAAGTACCAAATTCTTTTATTCTAGGAATTTTGCCTCTTTTCCTTATTTAGTAATCGGGTTTTTTGGATTACTTAATAACGAAAGGAGCCAAAATTCCTAGAATTTAGGAATTTGGTACTTTTTTTTCAGTGTGCACGTTTTTCAATGTGACAAAAAAAAACACTGAGTGAATTACTCAGAAGTTGTGATGTTTAAGTAAATATCATTGCCGCCACTATTTTTTTTTTCTTTTTGATTAACAAAAACCTTCGAAATTCAATCAAAATACAAACAAAATCGCAACAACATCAAGCAAAACTAAGGAACATAAACTAGCAAAAATCATATATTAAAAATCAGACGTGTCACGTACCTTAACCATTTAATCACTCCCAAATGGACTGTTGAAAAACGCAACCAAATCGTCCTGCTCCCTTTTTTGTTCCGTAAAATTGCTCCGTCAACCGGCCATTCTTATCAACCCGCGGGGCCAAATTTATCGTCGCGCGTCAGTTTATCTTGTTCGCAATAAAACTCTCAAACGCCACCAGCGCCAAACTGCGACAGTTTCTCCCTTTTTTTTTTTTTTTGTTTCAGATGAAAAATCTTTTTCACAGTTTTCTTCCAATTTGTCGTCACAAAGTGCCAACCGAAAAAAATAGCACACGTTCGTATTTAGTATAAACTTGATTGCCAACTTTTTTTTCTGCTCGTTATTTTTTTCGGGGATTTCTTGCTCCGTTTCCCCACGCTCTACTGGCCGCTGCACACATGCTCAAAATGCAAATCCCATAAATCAACCGAACGACACACGTTTTCACTTTATTTGCACCAAATTCTTCGTTAATTGCATTTCCGTGCTGCTGCCGTTGATGCCATCGATCGAGGACAACGGCGATGGTCCTTTTTCCAGCAGCATCGCTCGCGTTGACGCCACCGCTGACCATCAGCGATTAAATCTGGCCCACCATCCTTCCCCGTTCCTCGGGGGTTAAACCAGTTACTCCGGGGTCACGATCCACATGGCCACTACACGGGCGACCGATCGAGGGCACTTTCCAAAAAAAAAAAAAAAAAAGAATCCTCCAAAAACTGAACGCCGAATCTTGTAGTTGCGAACGTGTGATCTGAATCACGACGACCGCGAGGAACTCGAAAAACTCTTCAAAAGAACTCGCCGAGTCACGTCCGATCGGATCGGCATCTGCCCTGCAACTGACCACCACTTTGGCGAGTCGCACACACTAATTGACCGCGAGTTGCACTTTTTTTCCAAAACCGCGCACTTTTCCGTTCGCCGCGAGGCCGCCGAAAAGTGCATCCGAACGCAACGGAAACCCTCGGCGGAATGACCATCGCGATGCTTCGGCGAGCGGCTCAAAGGTCTCCTCTCGAAAATGCACCAAGCGCGCGATGAGAAAGAGAGAGAGTGAGAGCAAAGGCGAGAGCCAGGGAGAACTAGATCGCGCGCGCGGTCCGAACCGAACGATCAAGGACGATGCAACTCCTTTTTTTTGCGAGCAACGAATCAGAGCTTCCTTTGATGGGGGACGATGAAAGCGCGCGCGGTTGCACTTGCGACTCGGCTCACGTGCACGATTGCGAACGCGATTGCGAGAGGAAGAGAAGAATGGGAGAAAGTGAGCGAACGGGAGAATACTTTGAGCGATTCACAGAGAAAACTGGGGGCGCGCGTAAATTGTACGGTGAAGGGAGGTGATTTTGGGAATTTTAATGATTAGAATATGTAGAGTTTTTTTTTTGAATAGGTCCTGTAAAAATACAAAACTTAATAGCTTATAGGTCATTTGAAAAAATAGATATGCAAGTTTTTATCCATTCTGTTTATTGTTTGTATGTTTTAAACAAACACTAATGGAAAAAGAGCAAACATTAATATTTTTCCTAAATTCCCTCGTTTTGCACGAAAAACACTGAATCCAAACACAACATTCCTTAGAATATGATATATGTTGTGGAATTACTCAGTCTTTGAATGAATGAAACTGTCATAATTTTCGCAGTTTCTGACTAATGAGCAATTCTCTACGAAATCGGTCTTTTTTCTTAAATTTTAATTTTTGTATTTTTTAATTCGACTGAAACTTTTTTGGTACCTTCGGTATGCCCAAAGAAGCCATTTTGCATCATTAGTTTGTCCATATAATTTTCCATACAAATTTGGCAGCTGGCCATACAAAAATGATGTATGAAAATTCAAAAATCTGTATCTTTTGAAGGAATTTTTTGATCGATTTGGTGTCTTCGGCAAAGTTGTAGGTATGGATATGGACTACACTGGAAAAAATGATACACGGTAAAAATAATTTGATGATTTTTTATTTAACTTTTTGTCACTAAAACTTGATTTGCAAAAAAAATACTTTTAAAAAAAAAAATTTTTGATATGTTTTAGAGGACATCAAATGCCAAGTGGGTCTCGTGGCGCAGGGGTAGCGGCTTCGGCTGCCGATCCCGATGATGCTATGAGACGCGGGTTCGATTCCCGCCTTATCCACTGAGCTTCTATCGGATGGTGAAGTAAAACGTCGGTCCCGGTTTCTCCTGTCTCGTCAGAGGCGCTGGAGCAGAAATCCCACGTTAGAGGGAAGGCCATGCCCCGGGGGGCGTAGTGCCAATAGTTTCGTTTTTTTTTCGTTTCAAATGCCAACTTTTCAGAAATTTCCAGGTTGTGCAAAAAATCTTTGAGTTATAAATTTTTGAATCAATACTGATTTTTTCAAAAAATCGAAAAATTGGTCGCAATTTTTTTTTTTCAACTTCATTTTTCGATGTAAAATCAAATTTGCAATCAAATAGTACTTCAGTGAAATTTTGATAAAGTGCACCGTTTTCATGTTAAATCCATTTTTAGGTGACTTTTTTGAAAATAGTCGCAGTTTTTCATTTTTTAAAATTAGTGCACATGTTTGCCCACCTTTGAAATAATATTGAATATTTGGCCCTTTTGAAATGTTAGTCTTGGTTTAAACAAATTGAAAATATTTTTTTCGAAAAGATCAGAAAATTTCACGAATGTTTCATATTTTAACATTGAAAATCGAACCATTAGTTGCTGAGATATCGACATTAGAAAATGGTGTGTTGTTTGGGTGGGACTTAGAAAACATCAATTTTCCTGTTTTTAAACATTTGCATGGCAATATCTCAGCAACTAAGGGTCGTATCAACAAAGTTCAAAAATGCAAAATATAGAGAATTATCTCAGCTTTTCAAAAATATTTTTTTTTTTCAAAAGGGGGCAAACATGTGCACTAATTTAAAAAAATTAAAACTTCGACTATTTTCAAAAAAGTTACCTAAAAATTAATTTAATTTGAAAACGGTGCACTTAATCAAAATTTCACTGAAGTACTTTTTGATTGCAAATTTGATTTAACATCGAAAAATGAAGTTGGTACAAATTTTTAGATTTTTTTGAAAAAATCAGTATTGATACAAAAATTTATAACTCGCTCAAAGATTTTTTGCACAACCTTGAAATTTCTAAAAAGTGGGCATTTGATGTCCTCTAAAACATATCAAAAAAAAATTTTTTTTTTAAGTATTTTTTTGCAAATCAAGTTTTAGTGACAAAAAGTTAAATAAAAAATCACCAATTTTTTTTATCGTGTATCATTTTTTTTTCAGTGTAGTCCATATCCATACTTACAACTTTGCTGGAGACACCAAATCGATCAAAAAATTCCTTCAAAAGATACAGATTTTTGAATTTTCATACATCATTTTTGTAGCTGCCAAATTTGTATGGAAAATTATATGGACAAACTAATGATGCAAAATGGCTTCTTTGGGCATACCGAAGGCACCAAAAAAGTTTAAGTCGGATTAAAAAATACAAAAAAAAATCGAATGACCGAAATCTGAGAGAACGGCTCTAATAAATTAAATTATATGAAATCTCAGGTCGCTCTGTTCATAAAAATATACTTGATCCTGAAATGTTAGGCAATTGCAAATATTTTCCAATTTTATCCTCCCCCCCCCCCCCTCCGCACCATCCCTTCCTTTTTTGGTAAAAATCAGGGAGCAAAATTTGTTTTTATTAACTTCAAAATTTCAACAATTAAAAATGCATTTTACACTGTTAATCGATTTGAGCATGGTTGAAACAGCAATATTTTGTTTGTCAAAACTTGGATTTTAGGAAAACTAATGATTGTAAATCAACTGTGCCCATGTATAACACTTTTACAACACCATTTTATATTGAATTCTGAACCCCCCCCTCCCCTCCTCCCCCCTCTCTCGACGTTACCAATGAAAGCTATAAGCGATTAAAAAAAAAGATTTTTTTTGTGAAAAGCGTGAAAAGGAATCCGTCGTGAAACTACTTTTTGGTTTGACACTCCTTTTACACGGAGCTCACGCACACTATCAAACATTTATTTTGATAGTGTGCGTGAGCGCCGTGTAAAAAGTGACAGTTCGTCATTTTTTAGTTTGACTTAGACCAACCAACGGGGTACAAACTAAAAAAGTGTCAAACGAAAAAGTGACCAACCACCGGGGGTTGAGTGTACTTGTTTTTCTGTCATTCTTGAGCGACGAAACAGCCTTCTATTCTCTACCAAAAATAACAGAATAATAAATTAAAAGTCGAACTTTTCGGCACTAGTATCAAAAAGCAACATTTTTCAGTATTTTTGTTTGAACGGTGAAGTTACTTAACACATAGATGTTTGACATAAAATTCCATTCAAAAGGCGCGGATTCGGATTTTTTTATTGCTATCAATTCGTTGAAAAGCTTGATTTTTTCAGCACTCATCGCGCTGAGAATTTTTTTTCACAATTTTGTTTTTTGGCTTTGTTGATTGAGCCCAGAGGAGTCTTCATCAGATTGAATTAAAAAAAAGGTTTCAGATTATTTATTTGAACAACTTTCGAAAGGATCACGTGGTTTCATCAGTTCAAATTTGAAAAGTGTGTTTGTTATCTTAAATCTCGAACACCGCGAAGAAATTGTTACTTTTCTCCATTTGATTAATTTGTGTTGATAATTTAACTCCTTTCCACTCAGAGCAAAATCGAGATTATTAAGTTTTATGTTACTACACAGAAAAATGATGGTAATATTACATCAGGAAGTGGTGAAATATTTTGTGTAAAAAATGTGCAATTTTACAAAAAAAAAATCCAACCTTCCTAAACTCATCTTTTTTCCCAGTATAGACACTGCATTGACTAATGACTAAATTAAAAATCAGTTATGCTCTGGAGTAGCATGTGCAGGGTTAATTAGGCCGAAGTCGAGGAGAGGCAAACATATATTACAGGGAATGGTTTCAACAATCCAATGCTAAAAGGGTTGTAAAATACATTATTCATCCGAAATTTTGATTATCCGAAGTTCGACTATCCAAAGGCTTGTACGGGACTTCGGATAATCGAATCACGAGCAAACTTTTTTTATTATTATTATTTTCGTACAGTCATCCTTCATATTCGGAACAGTTTACAGATCGGCCAATGTTCAAAAAATCATATAAAATCGATAATTGAACTTAATGATTCGCTATTACCTTCGTTTGAAAGCTTTTCTTACGATCTTTCGAATGCTGTATCAAACATCTTCAAATTTTAACTTTTATATCAAGTTTTTGAAGAAAAACTTTGACCCTTGATATCCACAAATTCGGAACACTTTTTTCTTACGGATGTAAACATACTTTGGTTATCTCCATGAGTACATATTTTTTACAAAATAATGACTTCACGCTCTAAAACTGTCAAACTTTCAAGTGCAAATCGTCATACTTATGTAAAATTGTCTGATCCTTACGTTAAAAATATTTTCGGATTTTTAAAATCTGAACATTTCAAAACGGCCAAAAATGCTTTTATAGCGGAATTGGGGTTAAATGGACCCTAGATGATTTTTGCGGTGCAAAAGGTTATTTTTACTGGATTCCTGAGACATTTTCACATAAGTTTAGTGCATTTTGGATGGCCGCATAAAGCCTCCGCTCTAAATACAGACCGATTTTCAAGAAAAAAAAAGTAAAAAATGAAGAATTGGGACAAAATGGACCCTTTTCCGTTTCGTGCGGTGGATGAAACCATCACCAATCGATTTCCCGGATTTTTTTACATAAGAAATACTAATTTTCATACCAGGGAACCAGCCGCGTTCAATTAAGTCTGATTTTGGGTTCCATTTCCCCCACTGTGCAGTGTTTTGCTGCTCTGAATGAAATAGCCTTGAGATGCAGTTTTTTGTTTTTGTTTTAAAAGTACTACTTTCACTAGTTAATAGCAAGAGAATGTTCAAATAAAGATCCTAAAAATAGTAGGGTCGACAGAAAAGATGCATTTGGCATGCTATTGAGAAATTATCACGGAAGTGTTCCAAATTTGTGGGTGTTCAGAATATGTGGGATGACTGTACGTTACACATCAAATTCGTATTCTGCAAAAAAAAAATTCACCGCTAACTTCGCCGCCATCTTGGATTTTAAAATTCTAAATTCTTATAGAGTAGTTTGGGGGTCATAATGTAAAGCTCAAAAATATGACTAGAGGGATGACATAAACATGATAAAAATATTTAAAATTTAATTTTAAGTTTTTAATGCATTAAAAAAAAACAAATACAACGCCCGAAGTATTATGAAACAACAAGGGAACATCTACGTTTCATTCACGATAATCAATGGTTTTGTGCCACATTAATAACAAGCGACAATGCAGGGCACATTTCGCAGGAATTTTGATGGGACGCAAATGAAAAGGGCGTCAGGGCCGACCACGCGGCATGTAACCTTTCTTTCACCGCTACGAGTGTGTAAACAAAGCAGAAAACTCTTCAATTTCATGGATATGCCGCGAATTGTACGTGTTCTTATAGTATGTTGAGGTTATTTGGTGTAATAACAGTATATTTGTAGCATGAAGAGTTGTTTCAAGAAATTCCACAAATTTCTGCGTTTCAATAATTTGCTTTTTTTTAAGCTCCCCTTGACCGTGAATCATCCCTCATGGACCATCGAAAGGGGGAGGTCCATCACCATTCGGTAAAACGCAATTCAAAAATTCTTCTTTTCACACCAATTTGCAACGACAACCGGCGACGGCGGCCGCGCTGCAATGTCGACCACGCGGTGTGGCACAGGGCCCTTGCAGGAGCCCCCGGGAACCGTAATTTAATTTTAATGAAGTGATAAATTTGACCAGATAACCAGGTAATTGGCACATTCGAGAGGTGCGTTTATGATGACTGGGTGCACTGGCGACGCCGGTACCAGTGTGTAACTTGAAGTTGTTGTAGTTCTTTCTTTTTTTTGGGGATTTTATTTTTGAGACAGCCGAAGTGAGTCACGTGAACTTCAAGATCATGATCTGGATGAAGGGCATATCGCTTTTGTAACATGGTGGTATGTTACCATGAACCAATCTTTATAATTCCCACATTATAGAAATAAGCAATTGGTTATTTTTAAAACCAATCCTTCCACTTCCCAACTTGTAGAATTCCAAAGATTCCATTTATATTTCCTTCGACAAAAGAGCACCTCCTCTGCAACCTGCAACCCACAGATTCAGCAATAAGCCATTATCGCGTGTTTACTCCATCATCAGAAAACATCTTTTCAAATCTGCCGCACACGAGCCACCCACACAGCACACACGCGAAACAGCCTCCTTCGGTCTGTTTCTCTCTGGAATCGATAACCTATATTTCGCTTAATTGTCGCATCGTCATTTCCATATCGTTGTGTCGCATGTTTTCAAAATACGCGTTCGCCCCAAGTTTAAATATGCCCACAGAATAAACATTCCGACCCGATATTGCGCGCGACGGACTCGTGTGTTCAAGTCCCGAACGAGGACCGCACACAAGAGTGTCCCTCGGAAAACGGTAGGGTGACAAGTAATTTTTTAGGTTAGATCCAAATGAACGGGTTGAAACATTTGAACAACCTTTTTATCAGATGTTCACTCAAAGTTTCTTTTGTCTTGAAATTTGTTTAACATTTCAAAAACTGGTCATCCTACCCCAAAAGCGCCACAAGCAACGATAATAATCGAGAAATCATGATTGCATTTCAATCATAACATCATCCCTTTCATCATCGTCACATCAGGCCCCGACGGCCGGCGTTGGCGTTGAGCAACTTCTGTACAATGCTGCTCGACTCCTAATATTTTTTTTCTTTTTAAAGAATCTTATGTAGGGTTAATTTTTACCCTAAACTTTTTACTTCCACATTACTTTTTAAGAAAAATTGTGCGGATTTAAAAATTGCACGTTGTAAAATATAAGTTATGCCTTCTCGAGTCTGCGATTGACAGGGCAGCGAGTCAGACGTGCGTCCCTTCAACACCGAATAAGTGCTAAAAAGTGCAAAAGATGCCTCACGGCAAGAAAAAGAGGCGGTCCTCGCCAGCAGGATCGACAGATTTGAACAAGCTAAAGAATGCCGAAGCGCTACCTGCAAAGCCAGGCAGTTTGAGCAAGGACGCTCAAAATTCGTCTGGAAACCAGTTCGCTACCCTCCCTTGCAACACAATCAACGAGAACATCGAAGCGAAATGCTTCAATTGCGGTGGCGACCATTCGACCAAGAATCGAAGCTGCCCAAAACGTGCTGAGTTTGTAAAAATTTGGCAGCAAGCGACGACGAGGCACCAACCAAAACGTCGCAAAACACCACCAACTTTCACGGACGTGGATTTTCCTGCTTTGGCGTCACCTGGAGCGGGATCTGTTCGAGTGGTTCCAAATCTGCAGCCATTGCCGTTGAATCAGCGGCAAAGAGTTGCAGAGAATACAACACCTCCTGGCTTTAGTCAGCAACCGAGGGAAAACCAACCAACATCAACGGGTGAAGGCAGTAGTGACCTGTTTTCACCACAAGAACTTCTGAACATTTTCATCGAGATGACAACAACACTGCGTGGTTGCAAAACTCGCCAGGAACAAGTAAGAACGCTTGGTGCATTCATCTTAAAATACAGTTCGTAGTTTACTCATTCTAATGATTTTGAATAATTCAAAGAATTTTTATTTTAGATTTAAGCTACACGGAGAGACTGTGCCCAGAAATTTTAACAATTAAAATTGTTGATTTTACTTTCGTAAATTTTAACCAAAACGTACTTGTTACTGCCAATTTTCAGTCAAAATAACCGAAATTCATTATTAATTTAATAACCTGTTTGATGAAAATGCTAAAGGCAAAAAGCTAACAGATTTCCCGAACTCGAATGGACGTGCTCGACTGTTAGCTTTGGTTTTAGGAAAATCAAAAATTTTGTTGGTTGAATATAATTTACAATTGGTTGAATACTTGAAAGATGAACTTGGGTTTGTTTACGTCTGTCATTTGAAGTCAGGATTCGAACAAGAGCGGTCGATTTGTTGAGTTTGTGTTGTTAATTGTGGAGTGAGCGGATGTGAAAGGTGAAAATCACACTTTTTGGCTAATGTTGAAGTGCCAATTCTTAGTGAACACTGTTGCAACTGTGGAGGTGCAATTGGTGAGTAAGCTTGTTGATGATTTATTTGCAGGTGATAAACTATGAAGAGCAAGACGAGGACATTCGCAATGAGGACCTCTGATGCGAGGGGGCTTCATGACAATGTTTGAAGGAAAGGGCAGTGAAAGGAAGAGGCGGGCTAACTCATGCACGGGAAAATTTAACAAAATGTTGGTTAATCTAAGTAAGTATGGGTTTATTTTTACACAACAATTTATCTATTGTGATTTTAATTGTAAAAACTGAATCATCAAAAACCTTCGTGCTTACGATGGATACAATTTTAATGAACCATTATTTTTTCAGAATCATCAATCATAAAATACATAGAAATGTGTACACATAATATCAAAATATAAATTCGATGATGGGAAATGTCTACAAAACTAAAATTTATAAAAGATATACAAAAGAAGATAATAATATTTCAAAAATGCTGTTTAAAGAAGACTGCTCAATAAACTGATAAGTAAAACTCAAAATGTTGTTTTCAGGAATCGGAGTACATTTAATAAATTGAATCGAATGCAATGAAAGTATGTTGCCAAAAGTAGTTGTTAAATTAATGCAAGCTTGGTAAGTAGCATTATTGATATTTATTCTTTCCTCATTATAATTACAATTATTTTCGTTTCTTTTTCAGTTTATAGCCGAAATTAAGAATTTTGTATAAAATTACTAATAAATTTCATATGTCTTTTTGCAGCAAAAGGTTCGCTTTGGTGTGAATTCTGTGTCCAACCACAAAAAAAATAACTAAACCTGAGACCGTTGTAGGTGATGATGACTTATCGGATGATTTCACAGTGATGGTAAGTGAATACAACACTTAATTTTATACAACGTAATAAAATTATAAGCTTAAAACTTGGTGAAAATTTTGCTCGAATTCTATTTTCAAGGAATTCACGAGAAATTAAACATCTTTTTTAAATATGTTTAACAAAATTTGTGAAATCCTTTCATTATTATAATTTTTTGAAACATTAATTAAACTTTACATGTTTTATCAAAAATCAAACCATCCACATTAACGACCCCCGGGTCTTTTGTGGTCTCTATTGCAAGTTTCTGCTCGAACCTAGGAGTCCGAAGGCTTGAATGGGGAGAGCACCCAAACCTCTTTTTACTCCAAGGAACCTTCCACCCCAGTGTTTGAACTGACGACCTTTGGATTGCGAGTCCAACCGCCGCCAGCGATTTCACCGGAGTAGGCTTGGTTTGGTGTGTTGTTTGTACTTATGGCATGGATACAATTCCTACACCTGGAATGACTTAACGGCCTAACAACCAAGGCCGGGACCGACATTTTACTTCCTCATCCGATGGAAGGTTGCAGCAGATGGGAATCGAACCCAGAATCATCCGCTTACAAAGCGGACAGCGTAACCATTCGGCCACGCACTGCCACATGTTTTATAATAACAGTTAAAAAAAGTTTTGTTTTTATGCTTTTTAACAGTAATTTAATAACTTCATGCAAATAGAAAACAAATTAGTACAAATTAGTACAAATGCGAATATAAAAACACCCAGCATTAATTTGTGAGGCATTATTATAAAATTTACTGCAAATTCAAAAAAATATTGCTAACAACAGCTAATTACTGACTACATTTACGAATATTTTTCTCTATTCAAGTAAGACATTAGTTAAAAATATAGCTAGAAATTCGGCCCAGCCTGTATCGTTAAATAATCAAAGAAAATATATATAGAAACTAACATAAATTATGTTTAATTAAGGAATGTTTTGTTAAAAACCACTAATAATTTGCTACATGCAAAAATATTTCGGCTGATTCAACGAAAAAAAATGTTTTTTACGGAATATTCCACAATATTTCAGCTGAAAACAAAAAAAAAGTGAATTTTCTGAAAAAAATACTCTACCAGTCGACTGCTAGAATTGTTTTTCGGCCATTTAACCAACAAAAATGGCACTTCCAACTATTTTTTTAGTTACTTTTAGTTACATGTGGTCAGCAATTTCGGGTTAACAAAATCAACAATCGATTGTTGAAAAAAGCTGTGTAAAAAATTAACCCATACTTTTAGTTAAATTAACCAAGATTTTCTTAGATTTGCCCGGTCTCTCCGTGTAGGATTAGTTATTTTAAGTGATTTTTTTCTTTTTTTTTTATCCAAATGTATTCGAATAATGGTAAAAATGTTAATCAATTTGAAATAAATAAATGAATGTGAAAAGTAATAATAACACGAAAAATACAACAAAGATGAAGAGCATTTAGCCATACCACTTAGAATGTAAATGAAATGTAATTATTATAAGAATGTTCAATAAAGATACATTTAATTTAAAAAAAACAGTTATGCCTTCTCTCTGTGTAAAAGAAACAGAAGAAAATGCGAATTATTTTGCAGCAAAATCAGATGGGTATACTCACGTAAGGGTCTTGTAAGGGTCAGACATCTATAACGAACTTCAAGGACTTACGTGGTGGGGTTCCCGTGTACAGAACGAGCGCAAATTTGTAATTTAGCCTGGTGACGGGTAAATCATCGATTTTAGAAGGTACCCAGATTTGGACCACCCTAATGCCCATTTTGAGGGGGCCACAGAAACAAAACAAAAACATGGCATGACCGAACGATTTTTCCCTATTGTCCCCGAATGTTTGACTGGATAATTATGGTTTTGGTGAAATTTAGGCATAGAAACAATCAACTTTAGACAAGTTGATAATATTTAAAACAAAAATATCTAGATTTGTTTATAAATCCATTTTTTTGTATATTTGTGATTGTAGGGCAACTACATAATGAACAAACAACACTTTTTCTGTTGAATGTAGTTATGCCTTGAATTATGATCCATCGTTGTTTAAATCTCCAAGTTTTTTATTCTGTACATTATAATATTATTTATTTTGTTCTTTTTTGAAAGTATGCATTTCTCTCGCCCTGAAGCGACAATTAAACAATCGGTAGCTTCCTTTCACATATCCCAAAAAAACGTTTGCAATATTTAAATCCCCGCACTGATTTCAGCCAAATTTATCACGCAACACGCACTGGTATGGATGCTGCAGGGGCAAGTGCATTTTTGGTTGGTGATGATGAAGAAAAAAAAACAACCTCAAACACGAAAAATCTATAACAAAGCTCACGAAGACGAGATCAAAGGAAAATTTATGAAGAGAAGACACAAAAGAGAGAGAGAGAGTGAAAAAGAAGAGCCGAAAGACCACGCGTAAAGATTGAAACTGCATTTTAGAATTCATAATGACTTATTTGGCAGGTTTTGCGCAAGTGAGTGGGTCCTCCAGCAGGTAGAAGAGAAGCATCCCGAGCGGTCTCTAAAATCAGAGCTGTGGGCTATTCACCCCATTTTTTGCTGGGACGAACCCATCCCACGACCTCCTTCCCAAATTTCCTCCTCTCCAAGCACACACCGCTGCTGCACTTCGCGGCTTTTAGGAGGTGATTTGGAGCTTTTTTTTTACCTGTTCTTTTCGCGCATTTTTCAGATGCGCGCTACCGATTGGTATCGTTTGCAAGATTTTTTTTTTCTTTATTTTTCGTTAAATCTTTTTAGGTTTTTATTTGTTTGCCTTCTCATCTCGTTTGCATTTCGGCTCATTCTCACAAATTTAATGTTGATCGCGTTTATAGTTTCGGGTTCACTTTTGTGCTTTTGTTGTCAGGAGGAGATTTTTTGTTAAGCTCCCTTTCGGTCATTTCATAGAACTCACACAGCCTCAAGATGGGGCCTGTTAGACGAATGCACATTTCGTGCATCTCCTCGGCCCGATGTGGGGGTCCAAATTTCGCAAAGCATTAGTGTGTTTGTGCACACAAAGCGCATGAGAAAATCTAATTCTATATCATTATTATGGTCTTTTGATACCTTTTGTGTTCTCTAATTTGGAGCGGTTTTGCTTTTCTCTGCTGAACTGCTGCAGACACAACGATGGATTAGAGAAGATGCTGATATGATGCAAATTAGGGGAGGAAAATTTGAACGTTTTTTAGTAGCAACTTTTGACAGCTATTTCGTTTTTGTATAGGGGCAGGGGGGGGGGGGGCAGAATGGACCAGGGGGGTAGAATGGGCCACCCTTGGTTTTAGGCTTTAGAATGGATTTAGACCAATTGTAAGGCAAGGGTCTTATAAAGGACGTCAAATAACTTCACCATACCGAAAACGACGTTTGAATTCATTGTATTTTTCGAATTATGAGCAAAAATGTAAATTTATTGACAAAACTACGCAAATGTTGTTTATTTCGAGGTTTTTAAATAAGCTTTCTGAAAAGTTGGATTGTTTGAAAAAGTTTGCTCAATGCTTATAACGTTACTAGGGGTTACTACCAAGGTATACAAACAACAACGGAACCTTCAAATCATTTAGAGACTTGGTGGTGGAAGTGTTAAATTAAAATCCACTTGGGGGCAGAATGGACCACCCTTATCCTGCCTTATAAAAACAATCAAAATTTATAAAATTTGAGCTAAATGGATTATTTCACTCCTGGTAGCTTCACAAATCACGTTTAATGCAACATTAGTTAATTTTTAAGTTGTTTTGATGATTATTTGTAAAAATAGTGTCCTTTTTCAACGTATTAACACTATTTTCAAAAATCTTTGTTTTGGTAATTGACTATTTGTATTAAAGTGGTCTAACTTCATGGAAACTATGTTAGAAAAGTACCTTAAGTCATTTCGTATCTCCCTTCAACGTTGTATTAGACAAAATGGCTTGTTTTCTAAGGTGGCCCATTCTGCCCCGCATGGTTGCCCATTCTGCCCCACACCCTGGAAAAAAGCCGAAAAAACTTTTTTTTAAAGTAGCTCAAAAACAGTTTTAAGCTGAAAAGTTTAATCAACCAAGTATATAACATTGAAGGGAACATCCGAAAGCATAAGCCTACTACACTGAATTCATAAGTTTTCATGTTTTTCTATGGTTTTTGGTGCATTTCACTTAGGCGGGCTATTCTGCCCCCCTGCCCCTAACTTTATGTTGGGAAAATTACCCTTCAAAGTGTACAGCAACCAAGGAAGTTGTTGTGTTTGGTTCCAAATTGTCGAACTTACGAACTGAATCCAGGAACGCGAATATCAGGGCAAAAAGCTCTGGTTGATGAGTACCGTTAATTTATGTGATCCCGATAATTCAATTGATATTAATCACTTTTTAATAATAATAATAAGTAAGAATATTGTTTAAAAAAATAAATAAATAGGGACCATCCATAAACCACGTGGACACTTTTTTGGAAATCTCGAACCCCCTCGTGGACTATTGTCTGCAGAAAAAAATCTTTTTTGTATGGAGCGTGGACAACCGCAACCCCCCCCCCCGCGCTAAAGTGTCCACGTGGTTTATGGTTGGCCCTTAGAAAAATTTGGTTAAATAAAAATATCAAATTGTTTTTTCACTTTGAAGCCGGGACAAACAAAATTCTACTATTAGGGACCATCCACAAACCACGTGGACACTTTTTTGGAAATCCGTGGACAATCGCCATACCTCCACCCATCCCCCCCCCCCCTAATATGTCCACGTGGTTTATGGATGGTCCCTTACCTCGACTATTACAGTGTAATTTGCTCTACATTTGCTTCTTCAATGTTGTTAGACATTTCAATAAAAAAGGTTTACAATTGAAATGCAGAAATATTTTGAATTGCAGAAATGTTTTGAAATATTTTTCCTCCTGGTTTTATTCGGACCAATATTGATGAGATGAAAAAACAAATTGGAAAAAAATTATCGACCTTGAAACTTCTAACCGCAAAACGGCCTCAATTTTGAGCTGCCAAAGTGGAGCCAATTTACTGTTCGCCAAAAGTAGAGAGTATTGTTATCTATAATTATTTTTTTCTGCAAGAATTAAAAATGTTTGGCATTTGGAACCTGGAGTTGAACTTAACAAATCTTAAGAAAGCTGAAGGAGCGATCGTCATTTTTTATAATTATGAATGAAAGT
This sequence comes from Culex quinquefasciatus, assembly GCF_015732765.1. NCBI lineage: Eukaryota > Metazoa > Arthropoda > Insecta > Diptera > Culicidae > Culex > Culex quinquefasciatus. The sequence goes on along the minus strand of NC_051861.1, from coordinate 25,109,203 downwards.
TAATTATGGAGTCGATGCGGTTGTATCTATCTAGGAGCTGTCTTTGTAGTTTGAATCCATTTGAAAACCTACTAGTTTAGTGACATTTTTCTCTTTTTGTTAGATCAGCTTCGATAGAATTAGCGATGTGTTATCGCTGGCCCAGGAAGTGCTGCAGGATTCCAAAATCAGCCAGGGAATTTATCTGCGAAATCGCAGAATGACACTCTCGCCGCAGTTCTTCGTCACCCGTAAAAATGAAAAACCTCTTCTAACCAATCGAAACTTGAAAACACACACACTTTTTCAGCAAAAAAAAGTCAAAAACTAGACAAAATAAAACACATACTACTGATTATAAAACAGCTCGTTTACCAATAATAAAAAGTCATGTTTGTGCTTGAACAGCCTCCTCCTTGTAGATGTAAACAAAGTGGGATCATTCGAAAATCAAGTTACGCATTCTCTCTATTCATCACCCAGCTTCTAACCTGGTTGCTGAAAAGACAGAATGCGTAACGTAATTTCCGAATGATCCCCACTGCTCCTCACTAATACAACTGCACTACAGCTGTAAACATAAACAAAGTAGAAGGCTTAGTTCAAGCTCAAGCGTGACATATTTTTTGCTGCTGAAGTGACTCGTTTTGAAACATTTTGGATCTAATGATAAGTTTAAGTTCTTCGTGCTTTTTTTGTTCGTAGACTAGACGATGGGCGGTTAAAAGAGTCCTTCTTTGAAGTGAGGGAATTTTGTGAATCAGAAAAGCAACCGGATGGAAGTTACGAGATCATGTATCTTTGAAGCGCAGTGATAATACAGGAGATTATTCAATGTTATTTGGCAGGTGCCATTCACTTTCACAGTTACTGATAATTCGTCGTAAACAATTCGTAAACATAGGTTTTGAGTGAGACATAGCGCTTATGGAAATGTTAGCGACGAATTATGGCAATCTCGATTTCATCTCTTTCTTAAGACTGACTCAAAAACTCGACGCCCTCGATTTTTTTATTCCTGACAAGTAAATTGTAGATCGATTACAATACTTGTCACTTCTAGGCATCATTTATCAAACAGTAAATTGGTTCCGCTATGACATTTCTAAATTGAGGCCGCTTTGTGGACAACTATTCTGCACCCAGCTTCTAACAAAAAAATCTTTTTTTTTCTGATGTAAAAGCTGATATTACCTGCTCTTAGTAGAAAATTGTCGATTGTAGAAATGCAGACGATTTTTAGATCCGAAGTTCATTTTATTTATGGGTTTTGCTGACTCATCTGAATGGTTGTTAATTTTAGGTATCAATCACAATCATCGAATGAAAACACTCTGAACTTAATTTTAAAATTTTCCTACCCTAAATCCCCAACGGGCAAGTCCGAAACGCAACCCATCCGCAGGTTCGTTATTAGCGTCGGTTTCAGTTTGCGCGCATCCCAATCCCGATGCACTTGGTTCCGCGTCTACCGCCCAACGAGGGCCAAGCAGATAATTGCACCGTGGGACCCCGAAAATCTCCGAAACGCCGATGCTAACGACCGCCTAAGCACCCATCTTGGCAAAGTTCAAGGCCTGGTCCCGAATCTAACCTCAATGCAGCAGCAGCCAGCAATGCAGCGACCCAGATGGCGCCCACAGATTACCCCGGATGGCCTAGCTGCACGGAACGAAAAAGTCATAAATCTTTTCGGAGGAGGACGCTCGTGTTTTGGCCACCAACCCGAGTAGGTGCACTCCGTGACGGGAGGATGACCCACTCGAAGCAACCGACACCTAGCGGTCGAATGTGGTACTACTGTGACAGTTGTTGAAATTTATAGCGACTCAGTTGGCTACTTGATCAGCCGTTAACCTCTCCGCGAACCTTCCCCCAGCACGGATTATCTAGGTTGCCGTGGCGATCAATGCACTGCCTGAGTGCATGAAAAGAAAACTTGTCCGTAACTAAAAACTCGCCGACTGACGGCAACCGGTGGTGAAAATGTTATGCAAATATCGTCCCATCAATCCGCGATGACCACAGCAGTGTGGGCAGTGCTACCGGCTCCCGATGGGCATTAAATTACACCCATTCAATTAATTAACTAAATAGGGTCTCAATTTCATTATGATAACTTAATTAGACCTCGCCACAAATATCACTGCGCGCTTATCACGTATAATGTCACATGACAGTGCAGAGATATGGCCCTTAAACGCCGTCCGATGGTGACCGGTTCCCCTTTTGCGCTGGCCTTATCGATGTCAATAAGTTGATCGGTGCATTGAAATCAGGTTGCAAAACGGCCGTTCGTTGTTGTTTACATTGTATGTAACGGCTGCAAGATTGTACTGTTGAGACATACTTCACTGCAGAATCATCAAGTTTTTTTTTGCTCATTCTGTGGAAGTTTTGCTATACATGTAGTATTACTTTTGAATAAGTGCACCCCCTACTAAATTTAAGTTACGGCATGCGGGTGTTCAATTCGAGAATCGTTTGAAATTGAAATGAACATTACTTAAACTGAGCCGTAGAATAATCCAAGGACTCTCACGTGTGAGAGGTTTATTCTCTCCATTTGATTTTGGTAGAGTTATACTCTCGGCTTCCTCTTAAGCTTAAGGGTGCACAGATCTTGAATTAAGATCGCCGAGTTTTCCAGGTTAAAGATTTTGTCCATCACATCTGACCCACTGAGAATTTTGGCTCGAGCCTCGACTCGATTCAGGCTCGATCTCGAGCCAGATCGACTCAACTCGAGCCAAAATTCTCAGTGGGGACTATCGAATCCATACACTACAAAAATATCGCACCTAGGAAGTAAGTGTTTCACACTAAAATCCGCCGCATTTGTCTCGACACAAATTTATGTGGTAGTCTTTTGAATCTTCATAGAAACAAAACGTGTCAAATTCAATAGATTTCCACTTAATTTTCATTAACATTGGGTATGAGAATCAAGAACACGGTTTTTTTTTCAAAACAGACATTTTATCCCTTTAAATATAAGAAAATCATTGCATTACTTTTATATACAACTTTATTTTGTCATTATTATGCATTATCACATACATAACACTTTCATCGTAAAAACTTGCATGTTTCTTTTGAGCAATTCTCTACGAAATCGGTCCTTTTTTCTTAAATTTTAATTTTTGTATTTTTTAATCCGACTGAAACTTTTTTGGTGCCTTCGGTTTGCCCAAAGAAGCCATTTTGCATCATTAGTTTCAGTTCCATATAATTTTCGATACAAATTTGGCAGCTGTTCATACAAAAATGATGTATGAAAATTCAAAAATCTGTATCTTTTGAAGGAATTTTTTGATCAATTTGGTGCCTTCGGCAAAGTTGTAGGTATGGATATGGACTACACTGAAAAAAATGATACACGGTAAGAAAATTTTTGGTGATTTTTAATTTAACTTTTTGTCACTAAAACTTTTTTTTATTTTTTGATATGTTTTAGAGGACATCAAATGCCAACTTTTCAGAAATTTCCAGGTTGTGCAAAAAATCTTTGAGCGAGTTATGAATTTTTGAATCAATACTGATATTTTCAAAAAATCGAAAAATTGGTCTCAAAAAATTTTCAACTTCATTTTTCGATGTAAAATAAAATTTGCAATCAAAAATACTTCAGTGAAATTTTGATAAAGTGCACCGTTTTCAAAATAAATCCATTTTTAGGTGACTTTTTTGAAAATAGTCGAAGTTTTTAATTTTTTTAAATGAGTGCACATGTTAGCCCACCTTTGAAAAAAATATTTTTGAAAAGCTGAGATAATTCTCTATATTTTGCATTTTTGAACTTTGTTGATACGACCCTTAGTTGCTGAGATATTGCCATGCAAAGGTTTAAAAACAGGAAAATTTATGTTTTCTAAGTCCCACCCAAACAACACACCATTTTCTAATGTCGATATTTCAGCCGATGGTCCGATTTTCAATGTTTAAATATGAAACATTCGTGAAATTTTCCGATCCTTTAGAAAAAAAAATTTCAAAATTTTTAAACCAAGACTAACAATTTAAAAGGGCGTAATATTGAATGTTTGGCCCTTTTGAAATGTTAGTCTTGGTTTAAAAAAATTGAAAATATTTTTTTTCGAAAAGAAAATTTCACGAATGTTTCATATTTGAACATTGAAAATCGAACCATTAGTTGCTGAGATATCGACATTAAAAAATGGTGTGTTGTTTGGGTGGGACTTAGAAAACATCAATTTTCCTGTTTTTAAACCATTGCATGGCAATATCTCAGCAACTAAGGGTCGTATCAACAAAGTTCAAAAATGCAAAATATAGAGAATTATCTCAGCCTTTCAAAAATATTTTTTTCAAAGGTGGGCAAACATGTGCACTAATTTAAAAAAATATAAAAACTTCGACTATTAGCATAGCATAGCATAGCATTGGTGTCTACCCGTAGCTGCTGTTTCGTTATTGACCAGGACCCCCAAACATTGCTCCGTGGACCACAGATGAAAAGTAGGAACCAATCATCACCCCTTCGCAATTTTCAAAGGTCCCTATCATGCTGATCAATACCGACGCCGGCCACGACCAGAGGTAAGACACGGGGAAGTGGATGGGAATGTTAGTCCGATACTTGAGTGATGGGACCGCCAAATCGACTGCGTCTCCGACAAAGTATCACATGAGTTTTGAGAGGTTAGTAAGATGGGTATGAGGTCAGGATTCACTGTGGTAGGTGATGCGACCATAAGCAATTTGTTTATCGGTTGAAATTTTAAAAAATTTTAGGCAGCCGGCTGCGGAAAGATAGCTATCTAGGGATTTAAATATAGTATTAATTCGACCGCGATTCTCCAGAAATTCTCCGTCGGCGTGCCTTCCGATCAACGGTGATGTAGGAAGGGCTTCATTTATTGAAATGATTATTGAAATGATATAGAAAGGGCTTAATCCAGCAATACGACTTGCTAGTCTAAAAAAATAGGTACGTTTTTATAGAAAACTATAAATAGAGAACAACACAAAAAAACTCATCGGCCAACGAACGCGAGTGGAAAAAAAGAAAAAAAAAGAGGGAAAAAACAGAACTGCGCGTCCCGAAAAGCACCACACTACTGATGCCATTATTTAATTATAATAGCCAATCACCCCATGCACTCGAACAGCGACACAAAAGAGACGGAAAATAACACGAAAAAACAGGACTGCGCGTCCACAAAGGCACCGCACTACTGATCAAATATAAAAACTTCGACTATTTTCAAAAAAGTCATCTCAAAATGGATTTAACTTGAAAACGGTGCACTTTATCAAAATTTCACTATAGTACTTTTTGATTGCAAATTTGATTTTACATCGAAAAATGAAGTTGAAAATTTTTTGAGACCAATTTTTCGATTTTTTGAAAATATCAGTATTGATTCAAAAATTCATAACTCGCTCAAAGATTTTTTGCACAACCTGGAAATTTCTGAAAAGTTGGCATTTGATGTCCTCTAAAACATATCAAAAAATAAAAAAAAATTTAGTGACAAAAAGTTAAATAAAAAATCACCAAAAATTTTTTTACCGTGCATCATTTTTTTCAGTGTAGTCCATATCCATACCCACAACTTTTCCGAAGACATCAAATCGATCAAAAATTCCTTCAATAGATACAGATTTTTGAATTTTCATACATCATTTTTGTATGAACAGCTGCCAAATGTGTATGGAAAATTATATGGACAAACTAATGATGCAAAATGGCTTCTTTGGGCATACCAAAGGCACCAAAAAAGTTTCAGTCGGATTAAAAAATACAAAAAAAAATCGAATGACCGAAATCTGAGAGAACTGCTCTTTTGTGAAATTGTCTCAGGAACACAAATATGATAAAATTATCACCAGAAAATGATATCTAAGGGGTCTCCCGAGCAAAAATTTACAATCAAAAAATTCACTAAAGGTAAAATTGTCTATTTAATATGTTAAACTGCCTTACCCAAAGCGTTCTCAGTCTCAGATTGTAGTCTCAGATGTCCCCTGCAAGCTGCAGGTCGAACCGAGTTGAAATCTGGATGGAACACTTTTTTATTTGAGTTTGAAAACAATGCTATTTTTTCACTAAAATGCCAATAACTCCCTTTAGATTTAACCAATTGGGATGCTCTACCCTGCATTTTGTTGCATTTTTTAAGCTCTTTCAGATGCATTTTGAATTTTGCCTAAGTTATAGCACGGGATTGAAACTCGTCTGAAAAACCTGTATCATTTTTTCAATCAAAACGGTGGCGCCGCGTGGTGGTAGCTGCCCTGTTTATTACACTGTGAAATTATTCATGGCTTATCCAAGGAACCAAAAGGTGACAACAGACATTTCCGCCCAAAAGGGGTGCTGCAAAAAAACTTTTTATTTAAAAAAAAATCCCAACAAATCAGCAACGAATTACAAGTTTGATAGTCGAACTACACTTAAAAGTTGGTTTTGTTATTTGTTTTTGCAAAACCGCATATTTTTTAACAAAAGTGCCAAAAATATTCGTAACTACCTTTTGCCTCTTGGTGGCGCTTTGTGTTAGTATGTGTGTGGTCGATATTTGCGGACGTGCACGCAGAACACAGAACAGTGAGAACTAACGAAAATGCCTCATTTTCTTCTGATACAAGTCGCCATATTTAAATTGCTTGAAGATTCATACCCGTGGTTATAGCCTTTTAAAGATTTTTGACGGTTTTGAACCTTCAAACTTTGTGTCCCGATTTGCCCCACTTCCCGTTGACCTAGAGTGCTCATATTTTAGCCAGATGCTAGTTTTATATGTACAAACAACCCCTGACAATTTCAGGCAGATTGGTGAGGTCGATGCGAGATGGGTATGCTTTGCTCGTGGACTCGCTCTTAAAATGCTTTCGTTAAGGTTCATTACGAAGCAACTGCCCAAAACGACAAAGCCCAGGAGATTTCCTGTGAAACGGGAAAACATTGAACATTGAAAACTCACCATTTCTTAGTTCTGCAGAAATCTACTAAATGAAAACAGGACCTTTGTACATTTTTTGATTTTATTTTTGATATATTTTTATAAAACTCCGGAGACAACAAATTTTCACATGTACTGACAGACAAAAAATGGCGATGTGGAAATGAAAAAAACCATGCATTGAATCACAAATGGAATGTACATTAGGGTGGGTACGTTTTTCAAAAAGTTCTCGGATCAAGTTTTAGTATGGTTCCCCTTGTAGGGCATGCCCATAGGGACTTTCATGCCAAATATCAGCTCATTTGGTTGTAAACTGGCTGCGCGCATCAGGGTTAAAGTTTACATGGGAATTACTATGGAAATGGAACTTTTGTTCAAACGCTCCTACCGGTCTGGGAAAATCACGCGCCAACTTCTGGTATGGTCAGGCCTATGGGGAATGGTCTGGAGAACACTTTTCCCGAAGAGAGCATATGGATTCGTTGTCCCTAGACCTGGCGCATCGGCAAACAATCCGATGTCTCCGGAATCAACGGTTTTCCCTCAAAAAGCATCAAATTTTCCTTAGCATGCTATGAAAGCTTGATGAACACCGCGACGCCATATGTCAGACAGCTACCACGTGGGTGAGAAACGGCTGGAATATTTAATTGCAAACCTTTTTTTAACTAGAAAATGATCATTTCGAGTAATCCTGATATTATTTAGTCGAGTTCAGAATCTTTGCATAGCGAATTTGTATTTTTTTTGCAAATATTTCAACCACGTGGTAGCTGCCTGACATATGGCGTCGCGGTGTTCATCAAGCTTTCATAGCATGCTAAGGAAAATTTGATGCTTTTTAGGGAAAACCGTTGATTCCAGAGACATCGGATTGTTTGCCGATGCGCCAGGTCTAGGTACAACGAATCCGTATGCTCTCTTCGGAAAATTGTTCTCCAGACCATTCCCTTTAGGCCTGACCATACCAGATTGGCGCATGTTAACAAAAGTTCCAATTTCCCATAGTAATTCCATGTAAACTTTAACCCTGATGCCAGTTTACCAAATGAGCTGATAACATGAAAACATGCCCTACAAGGGAACCATAAAAAAAACTTTTTCCCTAATGTACATAAGGACCAAATGCCAAACATTTATAATTTAAGTGTTTACCAGTTAATACTGCCGCATGTGATAAATTTCAAAACATTGACACTTGAAAACGAAATGCGACCTCATGTCAAAAAGTTAAGTGGCATGTACACTTGAAAGAGAAGTGTGTATTTTTGGCAGTGTAGCATTCCCTGAAACAATCTTGACGTTTTAATTGCCTTTTCCATGCCTTCCGAGCTGCGTCGTTACAAAGATGACCGTGTTACAAATATAACCACAAGATCAAGCAACAACCAACAAGCGGTAGAATTGTGTGCCAATATCTGACATATCAAAGTGATCAAACGTGTTTTCTCCTAGATGCCATCCGAGCGGTGATGATATGGCTAGAACAGCTTTTTAGCAAAGGGCGTTGAATAGCTCAAAACATTGCTCCATGCTCGTTTTTAAATTCCAACCATGAAACCATGGATTGATTACGACAATTTTAGTGTCACCTGGGTCTACATTGTACGTCGATCAAAAACAGTCATCAACTTGGTCATTCAATCGACACACGGATGGGTCGGGCGGGGGCCTTATCGAGAGTTCCAACGAAACGTGCTAATGAGGAATTTATCGCCTTTCTCAACGATAATCACACATAAATAAATGGTTTTCCTGTCTCGAGAGGGGGGGGGGGGGGGGGGGGATGTGGCAGAAAACCAGTCCAATCGATTAGCGTTGCGCTCTGTGCCATTGCCGTATCGGTCGATTTTCTATATATCCTTTGGGGAGACAGAAGCAGAAGCTGCCCACAGACCAACACACCATATGGTTGGGGCAAGGTGCCGCGCCACACGAGAGATGTGTAGCATTCCTGGAGCGCCAATTTCACACGCCTCTGCTCTTTGGTCAAGTAGATATGTCATGGTTTGCGGGGTGGTTGGACCTATTTTGGGAACCTACAATATTGACATTTATTCTTCTTTAAATTTAATTTTGCTGTTGCGTTTCCTCAGCTGACACACCAAACATTGCACCAGTTACCCTAAACTACTCGTGTACTAAACGCGTCGTGGATTGGGTGTCGATAAATTGCATCTCTCGGACATCGGACGACGACGACAACGTGGTGGTGATGATGCGCAGACAGTTGACAAGTTGAATGCTGCCTTCGGTTGCGTTGGCCACTCGAGTGAGTTCCATGGGGGCTACCGGTTGACCCTGGATGATAGTGTCTGGAATATGAGTAGCACAAGTTGTACGGACGATGTGCCTTCAGTGGTTGATTGTGTGATTATTTGGGTATCTCGCTATTTTTGTGAATTGTGAAACTTTGGGTATTTTGTAATTCACCAGTTTTTGAACGTTGTTTCCGTTCCTGCGAAGTATTTTATTTCATTTAGTAAAAGTGAATTTTTATCTGATTTATAAAATCAAAAAAAATTCTTAGACATGCATTTTTTCCTATGGGACCATCCATAAACCACGTGGACACATTAGGGTGGGAGGGTATGGCGATTGTCCACGATCCATACAAAAAAGTTTTTTTTGTATGGACAATTGTCCACGAGGGGGGGGGGGTAACAGATTCCCAAAAAAGTGTCCACGTGGTTTATGGATGGTCCCTATACAATAATCGTACTTTATTCGTCTCTAAGTTTAAACATCAGCTTCAACAATCCGGATAACTCCGATGCTGGTGCTTCCGATTCTTGCAGAGGAGGTAATCTTTCACTAGCTTCCAACAATTCCAAATTTGCTGAAGTGTCTTGAAAATCCGAGTTTCCAATGGAGACCTCACCCATCAAACTCAAGAAAAAGTCCCATGCAATCTGCAGAAAAAAAAATACTGACAAACTGTGCTAACTTGGTCATACACTCACCTTAAACACAAACATCAAATCGAAGGTGGCTTCCGTAGGAGGTATAGTTTGAACCAAGACGGTTAGTGCAACAAACGATCGTGCTAGCATGGCGTCTTCTTGGCCTACTGTGATAACGCAAACCCTGTGAAGGGCTCTTTTATAGGTTCATTTCTGCAAACAACACTAAAGACGAAGTGTTGATTTATGCATCCTCACAAATAGACCCTCATTGAAAATCCACGTAATTTCAAAACGACCCTGAAATTGATTTAGCAATGAGTTCAATGACATACACAAAACAAAAAAAAAGTTCTATTTTTAGCCCGCGGCGATCGGTCAGGCTCAAATTAATTCGACCGTAGAACGAAGCGCGTGCGAAATTCGATACAATTTCAAACTGGTATCGAATATCTCTGCTCCTGGGCAAGGGACATCTTTTGTGCGAATATGCCGACATTTAAGCGGCGATGATGGCAGGCAGGCGCCCTCTATGCATACGCCTGGTGGAACTTTTCCTGGAAACGGGCCAAGGTGAGAACCTTGGCCACTTTTATTGGCTGTGAACTGCCACACCACAGGTAAGGGCACGCACAGACATGCGGATTGTAAACTATTTAATATGATTTGATAAAATAGTTATGTTTAATAAAAAGGGAGTTTTGATTTAGTTTAAAAAAAAAAATCTCTTTGAACACTTTTTTGCAATATAACACTAGCCTGCCCAGATCCTCAAAAAAGATGGGCAACAATATGAGTGTTTTGAAAATATCGTCGTCGGACACCCCTGACCAATTTTAGAACAAATGTTTTATTATGTTGCCCAAATCCTGAAAGCCTACTTAGGTTACAGTCCAAACTCGATTACTCAATCCTCGGAGAAATTTGACTTTGGCTAATCGAACCATCGAATTATAGAATCTTTGGATAATCGAACCAAGAAAAAAAAAATTGTCATATTTTTCGTTGTTGAGCTGGAGTACAGTCATCCCACATATTCGGAACACTTACAAATTCGGAACACTTTTGTGGTAATTTGTCAATAGCATGCCAAATGCAGCTTTTCTGTCGACCCTACTATTTTTAGGACCTTTATTTGGACATTCTCTGGCTATTTCACTAGTAAAAGTAGTACTTTTTAGACAAAAACTTCATTTCAAGACAATTTTATCCAGAGCAGCAAAACACTACCTCCAAATTGCCTGTTTCATAATTGTGGGCTGTTATTGTGCCTCCCACAATTGTGGAACACCTGAATTTAACTGAAATTTACATCAGACCATGTATAAAACATCACTAAGCTTGAGTTTCATTGATTTCAGTGTGTGAAGTCATTATTTTGTTAAAAATCTGTACTCCTGGAGAGAACCAAGGTTTGTTTACATCCGTAAGAAAAAAGTGTTCCGAATTTGTGGTTTTCATGGGTCAATGTTTTTCATTAAAAGTTGACATAAAACGTAAAAAACTGCAGCCGGTCTATACCTCAATCGAAAGATCTTAAGAAAAGCTTCCACATGAAGATAAAAGCAAAACATTATGTTCGACTATTGATTTTCTATGATTTTTTGACCATCGGCCGATCTGTAAACCGTTCCGAATATGTGGGATGACTGTACAACAAATGCTCAATAGTGAGCTAGGGTATTTTAACCATTAGTGGGCCCCTAAGTAGAGCCGAAGCTCATTTTTCACATATTTTCAATATTTTAAGCACTTTTTCATAACCCTTTATACAAAACAATGCAATCTTAAGTCTTTTAAACAATTTTGACTATTAGTTTCATCAGTTATTTGTTTTTGAGCAGAAAAATAGCGATTAGAAAAAAAAGTTTTTTTGTGCCTGTTATGGACCACCTTTTCCTATAATGCACCCGGGTCCCTAATCCGATGATGGACCCGGGTCCACTATAGGCAAACTGTTATTTTTATATCAAATTTAACCGATATTTGATGTTTTGATGCATGGTGTAGGTCAAATGATAGATATAATGAATAAAAGATGCATTTTGATCACTTTTCATCATGAACAAATATGTTTTGTTAACAAATTTAGCTTTAAACAACCAAAAAACACGGACGAACGGACATGACACCAGGGACAAATTTTCTTCAAATTTCTGAAGCAAACTATCACTTGCGCCATCTACATTCGAGTTGTCAAAGTAGCATCGCGTGATTACGCATGATTTCTCAAAATGTCTTATGCAATAATTAATTAAAACATTTAGCATTAGTATGGTGCTAGAAACAGTTTGGTTGCATTAAGTTTGTCTTTATGATTCTATGTAACTTATCATGGATACTAAAATTGCCGAAAGTTTTGTAGAATTGGCATTTTTAATATAAATTCATACGACTATTTCAAAAAATGCCCATGAGTTAGCATCATCAGCTGGCTTTGTTTACGTTTTAAACCACGTGGCGCGAAGATTTTGACATAAGCGATCTCGCTTGCGCTGGTTTTCGCCAAGAAGTAGGGGAAATCTACCCATTTTAATCCTAATAAGCGGTCGTGTTTGAATGATGCTGGATAATCTAGAGTCTCCCTTGAATTTTACTAAAACCAAGTACACCAACGAGTAGAGCAAGTTTTTGTGAACATTTCTGTTTATTTTCACTTTCACTAAAAGTTATTCTATATCTTTACCAAGCATTTAACAAAAAAAAATCCCAAGGGTATTCTAATCGAGGCGAATGCATTGGGCCACGCCCATTTTTCTAATATCGGCTTAGTTCTTTTTTCTTCCAACACTCTGTCGAGTGTTGCCATTTGCGCTGACAGTTCAAACGAACACTCACGAAAAGTGGCATTTATAGGGAAAGTTTCCTGGCATCGCTGGCTGTGCTGCTGGTGATGTTGACGGCCAGCCTTTGTTCTTTTTTTTCCTTCGTCTCTCGCTTGGTTTTCTTCAGCCTTCGATTGGAATGCAAAGTGAAAATTGAAACGTCAAACGACTTGGCGCGTTTGTTTTTTTGATGGCGCTTGCTAATTTATTACATTTTTCGGGATTATTCTTCAAGTGAGTGCCTTACTAATGATCAAAAGAACATGTTGCCGGTAGTTGGAAGCAATTTCATATCTTAAGCGCCGTGAAAAAGTAAGCGAAAGTGAAAACTTAATTTTGGCGATATTCATTAAGCGTTTGAGGGATTCTCGTGTGTGTCACTGTGTGTGCCAACAAAATCTCGCAAAATACAAATTATGATCAAAAGTGCATTAAATGTGATCTTTTTGGCCAGTAAGTGGCATACATTTGAGTGCTTACTCGAGGCGGTGCTGTTGCTGGTAAGTTTATAGCCCAAATAGTATTTTTGGAGCTTTAATCGAGCATCAAACTCTCCATATGACGAAGATAGGTGTTTGATTGGAAAGGGTAGATTTCCCCTAGTCAAAGAAAACCTGCTTCACTTTTTGAAACCCCGTGTCATGTCCGTGATTAAAACATATTTATTTCGGAAAAAATCAGAGAAAACTTTCAAAAACCGCTGTAAACATAAATATAATTTTAAAAAGTAATTTTGTTGCAAATTTTTCCATATTAATTACATAAATGGTTGACCGAAACTAAACAATAGATTTGTTTACAGTTGCTGATAAAACCACGCATATTTATTGAAAAAAAATTTTTAGTTATTGATTTATTATTATAAAATATCATTTCGAACTGCAATTATGATGCTTCAGTTAAGAGCGAGTCCACGAACAGGGCATACCCCTTTGTATGGGACGTCGTTTGGAACTCACCAATCTGCCTGAAATTTGTACATATGAAACTAGCATCTGGCCAAAATATGAGCACTCTAGGTCAACGGGAAGTGGGGCAAATCGGGACACAAAGTTTGATGGTTTAAAAACGTCAAAAATCTTAAAAAGGCTTAGGCAAAATTCAATTTATTTTCAAAATTCAAAATGCATCTGAAAGGGCTTAAAAATGCAACAAAATGCAGGGAGAAGCATCCCAATTGGTTGAATCTAAAGGGAGTTATTGACATTTTAGTGAAAAAATAGCATAATTTTCAAACTCAAATAAAAAAGTGTTCCATCCAGATATCAACTCGGTTCGACCTGCAGCTTGTAGGGGACATCTGGGACTACCATCTGAGACTGAGAACGCTTTGGGTAAGGCAATTTAACATAATAAATAGACACGTTCACTTTTAGTTAAATTTTTTGGTTGTAAATTTTTGCTCGGGGGACCACTTAGATCAAATTTTCCGGTGACAATTTTGTCATATTCGTGTTAACGAAAATCTTCGATTCACATTTATTGAAAATCAAGTTCGTTTCCAAGGATACAAGATGACACCAGAAAAAAGCAGCTTCTTATATTTTTTTAAACTTATAACATGCTTGAAATTGTGTCCACTATAGGAAAGGGGTTCTTTATTGGGTAACGTACCCTAGGAATTGTTAGTCCAAGATGGCGACCAATATGTCAGTGATAATGTATTGAGAAAATTATACATTCGGTTATCAAGTTCCAAAATCGAATCGCTCTACAGCATAGCGTTGGCGTTCGCTGTTGCAAGATTTCTTCTCGAAAATAGGAGTCCAGAAGCTTGAAACGGTGAGGCAATCCAAATATCATTTTACACCTCAGCTACCATCCACCCCGGGATTCAAGCTGACGACCTGTTAGACGGACTCCTACACCTGAACTGACCTAACTACCTAATCCCTAGGATAAACCTGGACTAACATTTACATACAACACTACTTACTGACTTTTCCTGTACTTTTTATGTGACGGATTGCAGACTGGATTTCGCCATGTGATGTGACGATTGTCTATGCCCAAGTTGCCTAGGAATTGATAATTGGGAATAGAACCAACTCCACCTGAACCAGATTTTCACCACCATGACAGCCGTCCATTGCCGGCCGCTCCCATCTCCACCGCGCACCAGGGACAAGGAATAAGGCTAGGATACGCTCTAAGCAAGCGTTGCGACCACGGTGTTCCCAAGTTAGTTTCGCTTGGAGCTTGACGGTTTTTGGGAAGATATAAGGTCTAAGATACGCTCTAAGCAAGCGTTGCGACCATGTGACAATAAGACATATGTTTTCCTTAAAAAAGATTGCTGTAAAGTACATGCATTTTTTCAATAATTCATCTTGGATATACAAATTCGCTATCAGTTTAGAGTAGTTCACTGCCCATGTTCGCTTAAATATCCCGTATGCAAAAAAGCAAGCTGAGAAACACGCATTTGTTTGTTCCACACACAAGCCTGCGTGTTAAGTTTTTGCGAAAAAAAACTTGATTTCCTCTTGATTTCTAGAACAAAGTAGGTAAAATTCTCGTAGGTTTGGCAGTTTAAACGCTCGCTCCTAATTCTACCCAATTTGTTGATTTACACTATTTATAGATCCACTTCACGCGAACATTTTTTGCTTCGACTTTTTTTTCGGAAATTGTCATAACTCTAACTATTTTCTATTCAGAGTTGTGACAATTTCCGTAAAACAACTCGTTTAGCAAAACTTTTGATAGCAACTTGCTTGCTCACTTCCTATTGCGCTGATTACACTACTCGACAAAACAAAACTTGTGTCAAGGGATTAACGATATCTCATCCGTTCCTGAGAGAAAAGGCATCCCCGAATCCGATGCAATCGACAGAATTTGATTTTATGTCCACGCGGACTGACGAGAAGTTGGTACTTTTTTTAACATAAAAAATCGAACAATTTAAAAAAACCATGCGTCTCCTCCCAATTATATGAGCCATCTACAAGAATATGGAAGCGCCTGGTGCATAGCCATTTCCTTTAAGCACAACGGAAACAACCAATACAAATGTATAAAAAAGTTGTCAAGTTCTCGAGGGGTCCACAGCTAGCATTTTTGTACGATTATAAAAAATAAATATTAAAAGTTTAAAATTAATTTATTTAAAAAACATATTTTTTGATTTATTTGTTTACTAAAATTTTATGGATCTCAAAGGTCTATGGGGACTTCGGGATGTCCATGGTCATCCAAGGACTGCCTGGAGTTAAGATCTACGAGTCTACCGCCGTAGCAAGCAAGAGGTCGTCGGATTTGACCCCGGATCATGTGCGTATAGCATCAGTGCATATGGTGACTACTATATGAATGTGTTGGGATGTTCATGGTCATCCAATGACTCCTGGGTTAAGATCTACGAGTCTACCGCCGTAACAAGCAAGAGGTCGTCGGATTTTGACCCCGGATCATGTGCGTATAGCATCAGTGCATATGGTAGACTACTGTATGAATGTGCTGGGATGTTCATGGTCATCAAGGACTCCCTGGAGTTAAGATCTACAGTCTACCGCCGTAACAAGCAGAGGTCGTCGGATTTGACCCCGGATCATGTGTGTATAGCATCAGTGGATATGGTAGACTACTATATGAATGTAATGGGATGTCCATGGTCATCCGAGGACTCCCTGAGTTAAGATCTGAGTCTACCGACGTAACAAGCAAGAGGTCGTCAGTTTTGACCCCGGATCATGTGCGTATAGCATCAGTGGATATGGTAGACTACTGTATGAATGTGTTGGGATGTTCATGGTCATCCGAGGACTCCCTGGAGTTAAGATCTACAAGTCTACCGCCGTAGCAAGCAAGAGGTCGTCGGATTTTGACCCCGGAACATGTGTGTATAGCATCAGTGGATATGGTAGACTACTATATGAATGTAATGGGATGTCCATGGTCATCCGAGGACTCCCTGGAGTTAAGATCTACGAGTCTACCGACGTAACAAGCAAGAGGTCGTCGGATTTTGACCCCGGATCATGTGCGTATAGCATCAGTGGATATGGTAGACTACTGTATGAATGTGTTGGGATGTTCATGGTCATCCGAGGACTCCCTGGATTTAAGATCTACAAGTCTACCGCCGTAGCAAGCAAGAGGTCGTCGGATTTTGACCCCGGAACATGTGTGTATAGCATCAGTGGATATGGTAGACTACTATATGAATGTAATGGGATGTCCATGGTCATCCGAGGACTCCCTGGAGTTAAGATCTACGAGTCTACCGACGTAACAAGCAAGAGGTCGTCGGATTTTGACCCCGGATCATGTGCGTATAGCATCAGTGGATATGGTAGACTACTGTATGAATGTGTTGGGATGTTCATGGTCATCCGAGGACTCCCTGGTGTTAAGATCTACGAGTCTACCGACGTAACAAGCAAGAGGTCGTCGGATTTTGACCCCGGATCATGTGCGTATAGCATCAGTGCATATGGTAGACTACTATATGAATGTGTTGGGATGTTCATGGTCATCCGAGGACTCCCTGGATTTAAGATCTACAAGTCTACCGCCGTAGCAAGCAAGAGGTCGTCGGATTTTGACCCCGGAACATGTGTGTATAGCATCAGTGGATATGGTAGACTACTGTATGAATGTGTTGGGATGTTCATGGTCATCCGAGGACTCCCTGGTGTTAAGATCTACGAGTCTACCGCCGTAACAAGTAAGAGGTCGTCGGATTTTGACCCAGGATTAGTGCGTATAGCATCAGTGCATATGGTAGACTACTATATGAATGTGTTGGGATGTTCATGGTCATCCAAGGACTCCCTGGAGTTAAGATCTACGAGTGTACCGCCGTAACAAGCAAGAGGTCGTCGGATTTTGACCCCGGATCATGTGCGTATAGCATCAGTGGATATATTAGACTACTGTATGAATGTGTTGGGATGTCCATGGTCATCCGAGGACTTCCTGGTGTTAAGATCTACGAGTCTACCGCCGTAACAAGCAAGAGGTCGTCGGATTTTGACCCCGGATCATGTGCGTATAGCATCAGTGCATATGGTGACTACTATGAATGTGAATGAATGAAGCACATGATCAGGGTCAAAATCCGACGACCTTTTGCTTTATTACGGCGGTAGCTCAGATAACTCCAGGGGAATCCGGGTGACCATGAACATTATCAGTAGTCTACCATATGCACTGATGCTATACAGGAGCCGGGTCAAAAATCAACCTGCTATTACGACAGACTCATAGATCTTAAAACCAGGGAATCCTCGGATATTCATAAGATCTAAGTCTACCGCCGTAGCAAGCAAGAAGTCGTCAGTTTTGACCCCGGATCATGTGCGTATAGCATTAGTGCATATGGTAGACTACTATATGATTTGAATGAATGAAGCATGATCGGGGTCAAAATCCGACGACCTCTGCTATAACGTAGATTCATGATCTTATCAAGGGAGTCAACAGGTGACCATGAACATCACAACACATTCATATAGTAGTCTATCATAAGCACTGATGCTACCTAAGATTCGGGGTAAAATCCGACGACCTCTTGCTTTATTACGGCGGTAGCTCGTGAATGCTCAGGGAGTCTCGATGCGACATCCCACAATGAATGTCGCCTCGCGATGCTACCACGTCGGGTCAAATCGACGTAAAACGGCAGACTCGTAGTGACTCAGGGAGTCTCGGATGAACCGATAGTCTATCATGCACTGATGCTACAAATAAAGGGTCGGTTATCCGACGACCTCTTTACTATACGGCGACAAATAGATTAACTCAGGCATCCTTGGATGACCATGGACATCCCGAAGTACCCATAGACCTTTGAGATACATAAAATTTCAGTTAACAAATAAATCAAAAAATATGTTTTTTTTAAAATAATTTCATTTTAAACTTTTAATATTTATTTTTTATAATCCTACAAAAAATGCTAGCTGTGGACCCCTCGAGAACTTGACAACTTTTTTATACATTTGTATTGGTTGTTTCCGTTGTGCTTAAAGGAAATAATGCAAACCTTAATAACTTGCCATATGGGAGAATTGTTCGATTTTATGTTAAATGCCAACCGTCAGTGAACATAAAATCAAATTCTGTCGACCATCGGATTCGGGTCTGCTGGAGGAAGATGAATAAATCCCTTGACACAAGTTTGTTTTAATCAATGTTATCACTCGATTTCAGTTGAAAACGCTTTTTTTGAGCTGTAATGTAATGTCAAAGTGCTGATATGGCAACAATACAACGCTGGAATTAGATGCTGTTTCCCTACTGGATTTCTGAAAAATCACACGATTTTGAACCAAACTGCACCATTAACTCAAAAGCGATGAAAATGCATATGGGACATTTATGCGATCAGGGGCTACTTAGAGGTCAGGTGCAAGGACAATTAGATTACGCCGATCACCAACATTTCTGCGCAGGCTCTACCCGAGGGGAAGCATAAACATTAGGGTCCCCAGAAACACGTGCACTTTGCATTTTTCCAAAATATTTAGACGGTGCCAAATGGTTTTTTTTCTCCAAAGTTTGTTGGGAGAATTTGAAGGGTTCTTTCGCTCTTTTTCAAAATTTTGATTAAAATTCTTTTTTTTTGTGATTTTTGATGTTTTTTATTGAATTGTTATAAATTATACGGATAAATATACATAAAACGAGGGCCTTTGCTTGCTAACCAGAGTTCTAATACTTGAATGGGGAGAGCACTCAAACATTATTCTAGGATTTTGGAAAACGTTGCTGTTAATGTTGCGAAATTTCGTTTATTTCTGCTAGAATTTAACAAAAGCTGATATTTTAATTTTTTAAATTATGCGAAGTTCAAAACATGTGTATTACAAATTATGCTTGAAGTCAACTCCTCTTAGACTTCTCAGATTGAAATAAAATAGTAAAATATTTTTAAGATAAATGCGAGTGTTTTGTTTTATTGAAAGCGTGACATATAAATACCATGAAAATGTTCAAAACATCGGTTGCTCAAACAGCACGTTTACCTTCAGACTTTGGTGTTGTTGATGTACTTGCTGCTGTTGCTTCCATTGCCATAGAAGCAGGAACCGTCGCCTGTGCCGGCGGCGTTGTCTTCCCATTTCCGTTTCCGTTCGCATTGCCACCTCCATTGCCGCTTCCGTTTCCGTTACCCGGTGGCATCATGACCGCGTTCACGTTCGTACAGTTGATGCACATCACGTTCAGGTCGCATCCGGTCTTGCACACCACCGTCAACGTGGCGTTCGGCTTGGCGTTGATGATGGTTTCCGCCGATTCCTCGCTGGACTCGTCACTTCCAAACAACAGATCGGTGAGCTGCTCCAACAGGTCCTGGTAGATTTGAGTGGTGGGAAAAGGACTAGAGTAGTGGACAAGGGGAAGCAGAAAGAAATCTTTCTTACGGATCCAAAAGCATGGGTTAGCGGTATCGTGTTGAGAACAAACAGTGTTATCACACAGTAGACTAATGGTGCTTTCGATAACATTCCGGCGGAAAAAAATGCTCAAAGAACTTCAACGTTAGACGACGAACCTGAACTGCTTAGTGATACCAAGTTCCCCATAACTTAGTACCTTTTATACTTTAAATTTATTTGAAAAATACACAGACAATTGTCTCGACCGAGTTCCGAAGGACACCAATTTCCCCACTTTTAGTGATGCATAAAAAGTCTAAGCAATCCTTGAAAACTCCCATAAGAATATTGTTGGCACACGTGGTGCGGAATGCGCCTACTTAGGCGATAGCTTGAACCACACTCAGCAAACATCCAACCCATAAGAGAAGTGTGTGCGTGTGTTTGGCTACGCATGAGGCCTACTACGATGCTCGACTAGCAAAATAGGTAAAATAACGTTGGAAAAGCTGTGTTACGTAACATCGAACGCTGCTTGGTGCTTGAGTCTTCCCTGAGCGACACATTGGTGGCATATCTTCTGGCTTTTCAATTAGTTTTTACTTTAGTTAAGTTTATGATTATTTTTGTTACTTTTCACTAACTCTTGATCAGCTTATTGGGGCAGTCATTAAAGGAAAAATGCACTTTTTGAAATAAAACACATTTTTAGCGATAAAAAGTAAAATAGTAAGCATTCAATTTGCACAAGAAAGGTGAACCCGGCAGTCGGTGACCACATGCCACATAATTACAATAATTACAAATGATAATGTTTCGATTGCAAAACAGAACAGTCCACCGTATAGATTACTGTTTGCATAGCAAAAGCCTTAAAATATGGTCAAGTTCAACTGCTGTAGGGAAAGTTGGGGTAAATTTTCAAACTTATTTAAACAAACTAAGAAATACGAAAAAAAACTATTTTATTTCTTAAAATAATGTCAACAGATAATTTTTCTCAGAATGACAATTATGGTCCAACTTCTCCCGAGTGCTGAGGGGTTGGTTCTTGAACCCACTGGCAGTGGCGAGCTGCAAGCGATCGCTAGCCCAGGAGTCAATCACCGTAAATCGACTTTTAATTTAATTACCCCTGAAGCAAATGATGGTGTTTATAATCGCATCAAATTAATCTTAATAGGGTATGTTACACTATCTTGAGCCAAGTTACGAGCATTCAATGCACATAACTAGGAAATGTTTAAAGAAATTGGAGAAACCATTAAGGTCAATATTTTTGAACTAACTAACTATTTCGATAACGCACATAGAAGAGCCCACCCTGACGTGACAAGTGCATTAACCAAGCTAGAACATAATATGAAGACATCGCGCGATAGCGGTTCTGATTTCGCCCGCGGGGCTTCCTGCGGCCTACTCCGATGGCCGCTGGCCTAAATTTTTTTGCATAACCAGTTGCTGAAGTCAGACGCGATCACCATGGCACCGCGTTTGTTTGACCTAAACGTGTTGTTTTAATTGAATGAGTTATTTTTTGTTTCAAATAATTATGTTATACTTATTGAGAATATCAAATTCTAAAGAAAAGTTTATTTGTTTGTATTTGCCTTAAAGCCATAATTCTGTTCTAAAAATGAACTATTCTTAGAAAGCTCGTAGACCACCTTCCTATGTATGTATGCGCGTATGTTACTGATGTCACTATGTTTTCTTAGTACTGGCCGAACCAATTTTGGCCAAACCAGTTGCGTTCGATTTAGTTTAGGGTCACATACGTAACTATTGATTTGAAAAAAAAATTGATAAGTAGGGGAGAGTGGGGAGACTTGATACCCTTTTTTGTATCGCACATAACTCTGTAAGTTTCTCGCAAAACTATGAACTTTTTGCATGAATTGAAAGCTTAAACATTCAACTATGTTTGGCTGATAAGGGTATTTCATCAGATAAACTCTTCGAATCATGCCAAGCGTTTTAGAAAAAAATTTTAAACCGGCATTTTCAAAATGTTGGGGGTAATTTGATCCCCCTTTCAACATTTTGAAGAAATCTTAAGCAAAATGTTTTTTATTCATCCAAAATTATCATTTTCTATAAGTTACAGCAATTTTACATTAAACCTGTACGTTTGTGTTCAAAATATAGAAAGTTTAGCATGCACAATATTTAAAAACTTAAAATTTTCTTTTTTAGACCAAAATTGAGCATGTTTACAAAAGCTGGTAATTTTTGTTTACAAAACTTTTGGAAAATGGTTCAAACTGCAGTAAGTTATGTACAACTATACTAAAGGAAACTATGTATGAAAACCCAGCCTCATTATTTAATCTTGAGGCTGATTCCAGTGACTGTAAAAATGCAGGGATCAAGTCTCCCTAAACGCACTTTTTTAATCAAGTGATTGTAAAAATAGTATGACGATAAATTTAACGTCAAATGCATAAGGGTTTCGTAGTTTATAAGTTTATCAAACAATTCATGTATAAAAAAAAAATTTTCGAATAATTTTTGAGTGTTTTCTATACACATCAAAACAAAGAAAAAAGATCTCTTGGAAGTTTATTGCAGCACTTTTTACAAAAATGTGTGTAACTCAATCTAAACAATTTTTAATTTTTTTTCTTTGTTTTCTACACTGAGTTTTAGTCAATTTCGCACAACTTTATAGAACAAAGCTAATTGTTTTACCCACATGCTGACGAGATACAGGCTTGGGATCAAGTCTCCCCACTCTCCCCTAATTATAAAGTTATATGTCAAAATATGTTTTCACATATATTTGGTAGTTAGATAAGTGACCGGAAATCGAATATGATACCACCATGTTATGCATCGTGACCTTTCTTTTCCAACAAGTCCAAACCATTTAAGATCTGGCAACCCTGTCTCGAGTTACGACCACTTGAGTGATATTTATGTACCTTTTTTGAAGCCGGATCTCACTCAAATGTATGTAAACTATTTCCGGGTCCATCATCCGACCCATCGTTGGTTAGGTTATCGAAAGAACTTTACAAGTCCAAAACATAGAAGATCTGGCAACGCTTTCTCGAGTTATGACCACTTAAGGGATATTTCTGTACTTTTTGAGGCCGGATCAGAAAAAATAGATGAAATTTGTGTCCAAACCGATATGATGAGTTTGGACAAAAATTTGCTGGTAAAGACACTATTGTTGGTAAAGAGTGAAGAAGGCAACAACCACATTGGTGGATTAAGTGAGTTTTTATTATAGGGAGAGGGGGTAATATGCACCCCCTAAGGGAAAACTGTGAATTCTCAACCATAACATTAATTCTGTGGAAGAATTTTGTTAGATGTTCTAAAACAACTATTATTCTTCGTCACCCATGTTAAAAAGTCTTGAAAAAACCTCAAAATGGTTTAAAAAATAAAATTTCTAAAAATATTTTTCATTCCAATCAATCATGCAGAGCAATATGCATCACATCATTGGGGCAAAACGCACTACAACAACGGGGCAAAATGCACCGTATCAATGGGACAAAATGCACCGGGTAAAAGCAGTTTTCACTAGTCACCACTAGGTGACACCGCTGTTTACAAAGGAGCATTACAGCGGTGCATAAAATTCAATTAAAAAACACATTTTCAATGTTTTTGGACGTATCTATCTAAAGAATAATGATAATTGCGGTAGAAACTATATAAATCAACACTTACAATATCGATAAATGCTTTTTATATTGTCCAAAAATCATATTGGCGGTTCAATAAAAATTAGATCAAAACACAACATTTTAAAGTTTTGCCAATAGCTTTGGCTGTTTTTATCCTACCATGCTCAAACTTTTCCACTATAGTTTTACATAATTAAGCTTCCAGTTTCTATGATTTTTTCCCCCGGAAAATTCTTCCCAATATCGAGGAAAAAATACAAAACAGGTCGAAAAACATAATAAATACATTTCTAAGAAAACTAGAATAGAACAAAAATACAAAAGATAATAAAGATTAAAAGCCCTGGCGATTTAACAAACACCGATCAAAAATCCAACAACCCAGCTCCACCGGTGCCAACCACAGTTTAAGTAGTTTGTTTTCGTTCGAGCCACGACGTTACGATATCTCTCAAAGGGGGTTTGGAATTTTGTTTACATTCAAAACAAATTCATTAAACCACTTTTGCTGGCCGCTGCGGCTGATGCACTTTTGCACTCCTTTTTTTACGATCGGCGGAACCATAAAATGATCCAATCACAACGAGCCTTGGCTCGGGCACAAGCATGGTTTTGAGTTATTACCGCTAATTTTATGACCCCAAGAAGGAAGCCCACCAAGACCAGTGGGGGAGATGGGGTTGGCGCGTTGGTCAGTAAACTGAAGCTTCCGAGAAGTGCACTTTGCACACTCGGTCATTCATGCTGAAATGTACGTAGATTGTAGTAAATATTTTTGTAGCGAGCCTCAGGCGAATATTTTATGGCGGGATTTCAACGCCATGTGCGCTAAATGGTCATCCGCGACGTCATAGAAGGCTGTGACTACTTTTTAATGCAACCATGTGTTTTTATATTCAATTTAAAAAAATCTCTGAGCAAATATTAGTTTGACACACACATGAATATGCTGAAACTGTTCTAGGTATCATGGTCAACTTCACAGCAAAAAGATTTAAATCGACATCTCGACAAAGTTTCCAGAAGTTTGAACAGTGCCTGGCAGAGGACATCTTTCCTGGTCGGAAATACCACGCCTGTTTAACCGGCGCCCAATCGCAATGCGTTCGTGGAATGTTACGTTATTTCGCTGGTTCAAGTATTGCGGCGCGCTTCGACTGTATTGACAATAAGTAAAATGTATGACATGCCAAACCATTATTAACTATATAACTATGGTGATCAATTTCAAGATTAAATTTAAATTTTTAACATAATTAATCTTCATTAATAAATTTTGAAAAATATAAATTAAAAAAAATTAATCTACAAAACTAAAAGTTAACAGGCACAGACAATATGTGTATGATTCAAGCAGTATTTTTAAATCTCCACATTTTAAATTTTATAAATTGGTATCACAAAAACGTAATCTTGACGTAATCTACGTTTACACTATAAAATAGTGGATATAATCACATGAAGTTTATGTAATTTTATCCAGATTTTAAGCGAAAAGGCGTTCGAATGGTGAACGCCCGAAATGTCAAAATCACGCAGTGGTACCAACATTGCGAAAAAGTGTGCCATGGCATGACCGCCACATTTTTTTCTAATGTTGGTGCTACTGTGATTTTGACAGTTCGGACGTTCATCAATCGAACGCCATCTTCGCTCAAAAACCTGGATAAGAAAAAGTTTTGAAGTTGGGCAAGCGTTTTTAAACATCAGTTCGTTTCAAATGAGTTTAACAAAATAGGTTATGGTATTTACTTTTAAGAAAAATAGAGCACCCTGTTAATAAAACTCATTTGGTTCCGATTTCACATTATTGCTACTACAGAGAAACCTCTTTTTACGCGGTGGCGTTACGCTTTTTGTTTCGTAGATTTCTCTTAAACCATACAATATTTTTGCAAGTATCAAAAAGCGTTTTGTAGATCTGAATAAAGCCTACAAATTGCTTTTAAAAGATTGCAAAAATTTTCTGTCATTTCAGAGAAATCGACAAATTAGAAAAACTTAACGCATCGTGTAGAAAGAGGTTTTACTGTATGAGGACACCAATTTTAGGATGTTTTCCACTTCTGAGCAAGTCTCCCAGAAGTCGGCCGATCGTATTTTTCGTTGTCCTATTTTTGATTGAATTTTTTTTTTGAATTAAATATACTTTATTGAATCTTTCTTATAATAATTACATTTGGTTTACATAATAAGTGGTCAGCTGTGGCTCTTCAGCTTTAGTTTGCTTTTCGTGATTTAAACACTGTTCATTTTCTTAACTTTAAAAGTATATGATTTATCATTTTTGTAACACTAGGTACAATGAGGAAAAAAAAATTAAGAAAACATAACCTAACCTAAAACTAACTTAATCTTACCATAAACTAAACCAATCCTTGAATCAAGGGGTATTCAGATATAGCACATTTTCCCTGAATTTCAAACATTTTTCTTGAATCTTCTGATCCAACATTTTTACTTCTGCTAATTCATGAACCTCACTTGATCTTGTCCAGCCAGGAACATTCAAAACCATTTTGAGTACCTTGTTTTGGACACGCTGGAGCTTCAATTTATGAGTTCTAGCGCAACACTCCCAAACAGGTACTGCATACTCAATAACAGGGTAAATTATTTGTTTGTAAACTGCTAACTTATTTTTCAAAGATAGCTTTGATTTTCTGTTAATTAAAGGATACAAACACCTGATGAGAATGCTGCACTTGTTCAATATTTTATCTACATGCTGCCGAAACAATAGTTTCGAGTCAAGTATGAGACCTAAATAGACAACTTCCTTTGACCAGGGTATTGAAACATCATTCATTTTAATCAAAACATCATCATTTGGGACAAATCGGGCCGATTTGGAAAGTGGAAAAATGATGGTTTGAGTTTTGGCTGCATTTATGCGAATTTTCCAGTCACCAAAGTATTCGGAAAGAACGTCAAGACCCTTCTGAAGACGGCCAACTAAATATCTGGTTATTTTACCCTTATAAATAACGGCAGTGTCATCAGCAAAAAGTGACAATACACCATTACCAGGAAGAGTAGGCAAATCAGATGTAAAAATATTGTACAGAAGTGGGCCAAGAATACTTCCTTGGGGAACCCCAGCATCAATGTTGAATAATCCAGAAGCAATCCCATTCAGAAAAACCCTGAACGATCTCTCCGAAAGATAGTGCTGGATAATTTTGATAAGATACATTGGAAAACCGTATAAATACAGTTTATGTATCAAACCATCATGCCAAACATTGTCAAAAGCCTTCTCAACATCCAACAAAGCCATAGCAGTTGATTTAGACTCAAGCTTGTTCTGCTTGATGATTTTAGTTACTCTCGTAAGCTGATGAGCAGTATTATGTCCCTTACGGAAGCCAAACTGCTCGTTCAAAATTATATTATTATCGTTGGTAAAATCCAAAAGCCTTGAATAGATGACCTTCTCAAAGAGTTTGGACAGACTACTTAAAAGACTAATGGGACGATAACTTGTTGGCGATGTTGGATCTTTTTGAGGCTTCAAAATTGGTATGACTTTGCCCAGTTTCCAATTGGTGGGGAAGTAACCAAGTTGCAAACATTTATTGAAAATATTGGCTTGAATGATCATCTGGAAACTAGATGAATATCATTTTCATATGTTTAACTGCAACTTTGACTTCCTCACCAGAAACATGGGAATCTGCAGGAAATTCAAAGGTAGAGTCATTGATTGTTGAAATACTATTGGCTACTGATGTTTCTTTACGGCTGGTCATGGAAGCGCCAAGATTATGTGAACTAACAAAATGAAGCCCAAGTGCATTTGCCTTTTCCTCGGATGTAATCAAAGGAGAATCCTCAACAATAAGAGGAGGAATAGGCTTTGGTTTGTTTTTAAGAACTTTTGAAAGTTTCCAAAATGGTTTTGAATAATTCCCAAGCTGGCTTACATGTTTTGAAAATTCTTGATTTCTGATATTGTCAAGTCGGTCTTGTATGATTTTGTTCAAATTGTTCACTGAAATCTTTTGTCATAGTCCCCAGTCCGTTGATATTGTCTCCTATAAACATTCCTAAGTCTAATCAAGTGTTTAGTATCTACGTCAATATCAGTTACCTTAAAATTAACAGGAACCTCCCGAACGTTGGCAGCCTCTGCTTGGTTGATAGCCTGCTGGATCACCTCCAGCGAACGATCAATATCAGCAGAAGTTTCCGGGTGTTGATCATAGTCGATGTTGCTGTCTACCACTTGCTGAAACTGCTGCCAGTCAACGTTGTGGTAATCTTTCCGGGTTGGTTGCCGCTGCGGAGTAACGGAAGCTCCAACCTCCACAACCACCGGATAGTGATCAGAACTCAACTCTTCAAACACCTCAGGATGAGCCACGTTCTCAGCCATATTGGTAATGAAGAAGTCGATGATTGAGTGATTCCCAGACCGAGCCACCCTCGTTGGACGATCCGGACTCACAACGTTGTAGTATCCGTTTTGCAGATCGTTGTGCAGAATCACTCCGTTCCGATTCCTCCTGCTGTTGCCCCAAACTTCATGCTTCGCGTTGAGGTCACCAGCGATGATGTACTTTGCGCTCCGCCGTGTCAGCTTCTGGATATCGCCCTTCAGTTTTGCTGCTGAACCATCTCTGGAATTCACCTGACGTGGGCAGTATGCAGCAATGAAGAGTACTGGGCCAA
Organism: Culex quinquefasciatus; assembly: GCF_015732765.1. Lineage (NCBI taxonomy): Eukaryota > Metazoa > Arthropoda > Insecta > Diptera > Culicidae > Culex > Culex quinquefasciatus. The sequence continues at coordinate 25,080,918 of NC_051861.1, read as the reverse complement.
CCGAAGTGGGAATTTCCACCCCAACGGCCTCGATGATGTCCAGCTTGAAGTGTGGCAGCCGGCGTGGCTTGAGATCACGATGAACAGCGACAAGCACACCTCCTCCTCCAGAGGTGGTCCTATCGAGCTGCGTCGCGATCTTGTAGTTTTGCAGATAAACTTTTTCACCGGGCTTCAGATGAGTTTCCGTGATGGCAGCTACGTCGATCTCCTTCTCGCGAAGAAAATCCACCAGCTCTAAGTTCTTCCTCCTAATGGAGCAAGCGTTCCAATTCAGCAGCTTGAGGGACCTACGATCCATACTGGATGACGAACGAGGTCAGCACTTCAATCTGCTGGGTCTTGGTTTTGCATCCACGCAGTGCAGCGGACATCTGTTTGAAAATATTGAGGAGTTCGGTTGAGGTGTAAAGATCATTACCATTTTCCTCAACTGCTGGTTCTTGGGTTGGTCTTGGCTCCTGGCTGAAGCCCGGTGGTGGCGGTCTCGGCTCCTGGCTGGAACCCGGCCGTGGATGATTCATCTCAGCTCTCTTCCTGGGATCCAACGGCAACGGTGCCAAGTTCGGGACCTGGCGTCGCGGTTGAAGAGGTGGAAAATTTTGCTCCACCAGGGCTGGAGGAGTTCTACGACGCTGAGGCTGATTCTTCGTCGATGCTTGCTGCCGAATTTTCACGAACTCAGCTCTCTTGGGGCACTTTCGGTCGGTTGACGAGTGCTCACCGTTGCAGTTGAGGCACTTCACCAGCGAATCTTGGATGCACTGGGATGTGATGTGCGCATCGGTACCACATTTGGCGCAACGACGCTTTAGGTGGCAGTTCTTACCTCCGTGCCCGAAGCCCAGGCAGTTGAAGCATTGTGTGACGTCACGATGCACTGGTCGGTATCGCTCCCACGACACGATAATGTTGAAAACCGCTCGAATTGCCTTCAGCTCAGGAAGCGTCGTCGATCCCTTAGCCAAATGCAGCAGGTAGAGCTGGTCACGGTACTTGATGTCTTTGTTGCGTCGGCTCATTTTGTGCACGGCCAACACATCCAGTTTCAAAACTTTTAGCTCGGCAGCTAATTCCTCCACTGGCATGTCGTACAGACCTCTGACGACGATTTTGTACGGCTTATCCATGACGACATCATGGGTAAAGTACTCCGCCTCGTTTTCGGTCAAGTAATCCTTGACCAGTTGATAGTGCTGCCTGGATTGCACCAGCACCTTAAATCCGTCCTGACACAGACGAATGTTGCCTTGGACTTTCCCAGACTTGATGAGTTCAACCAGCCCCGCTCGAAAGTCGATCGTTGCTGCTGATTGCCGCACATAAAAAGGAGGCAGTTTCTCCTTTCGCTGTTTCACTTCATTCTCCTTTGCTTCCGCTACCTGGTCCTCGTCAGGCAGTCCAGCAAACTTGTTGTTCTTCAATAGCTGCTCCTCGTGCGACGAAGAGTTCTCCTCCTCCTCATCCATCGGTACAGTACCGTCGCTCTTTTTCGTCTTTTTGCTGTTCGATGTCACTTCCAAAAGCACCTTCCTTTTGGAAATTCCCGGTTTTTGGCCATCAGTTGAGGCCTCAACCTTCCTTTTGGAAATTCCCACTTTTTTGCCTGCTTGAGCCGCAGGTAGGGCAATATTGCCGGCGTTTTGCGCCGGGACGCGACGAGTCATGTTGATTCAGACAACCTTCACCAACGAATGCTCGGATAACAATGATTGATTGAATATGACTCTAAACTGCTTAAATATAACTCCTAAACTGCCCATGTTCGCATAAATGTCCCATATGCAAAAACAGCAAACTGAGAAAAACGCAAGGCAAAAACTGGATTTCCCCAAGATTTCTAGAACAAACTACTGGATGTTATAGGCTCTTCTGAAAGAACACATGATTTTGAACCAAACTGCATCAATAACTCAAAAGAGATGAAAATTCATATGGGACATTTATGCGATCAGGCGCAGTAAACTGCTCTAAAGTGATATAGTTATTTTTTTTAATCCTAGATGGCGGAAAAAAATAGCAGTAATGAAATATTGCAAAAAAGGCAACCAACCAGCCAAATTTTACTCCAATGGAGTCGCAAAACTCAATTTTGATGTAAAAAATACGATTTTTTTTTTGTTCACGATTCGATTATCCGAAGTCCCAAACAAACCTTCGGATAATCGAATTTTGGATAATCGAAACATCGGATAATCGAAACTTCGAATAATCGAGTCTGGACTGTATTGTTTTTAAGTAGACATAAACGTCAACTTTTCAATTGTTATTTTTTAATTGCACGATTTTGAAAAGAGTTTCGACTCACTTTAAAAAATCCAGAAACTATTTTCAAAGCTAAATTGAATTTGCTATCAAGATGTACGGAACATTTTTTGATAAAATGCATAATTTTCAAATTCAAAACTCTAGAAATGCATTTCCCACGATTTAGCCCACCAAAATTTTGTTTTCGTGATTTGATTATCCGGTGTAATTTTCCGAGCTGTAATTTTTCCAAGGGCTTCGGATAATCGAGTCTGGACTGTATTTCACTTTTTGTGATGAAAAATGGGTATTTTTTTTAGAGTTAATTTCTGCTTTTCTAATAACATAAAATCGATCAAAAAAATGTCTGCCCATAATACAGATTCTTTAACATTTATAAACCACTGTTGTGTGGATAGCTGCCAAAAAAAATATGAACGAGCCTGTGAAGAAGAATCGTTGTTTTTGTTATAGAAAGGCCTTCTCAAAGAAAATTACTCTGGACATTGAAAAATTGACTATTCGTCACTAACAGTTGGCCCTGTTTGAAATGTTAGCGAACAATTGATTGTATGTTTTTTTTTTTTTGAGACTCAGGAGTCATTCGTATCTTGTTATCGGACAATTGGGTCCTAAAATGAAGCATGAATTTGTGTTTGTATCAGAAATTTGTTCTAAATTTGGTCAGGGGGTATCCACAAAAGACGTATTTTTCAAAACGTTCATATTATTGCCCCACCTTCCTCAAAGAGCTGGGCGGCACGCTAGGACCCTTTGTACGATCGCAAAGGATTTAAAAGGATTTTTTAAGTCAATTTTCAAAAAATACTTCGCGATCCTTCTTGATAGAGAAGGTTCTTCTTGACAGCTCGTTCCAAAGGGACCAGAGTTGATCCATCGTTGTCTTGTCATTTTTTTTTTATTTTTTTCGCTAAAGAAAAAAAGTGATCAGAAATGGGGTTTTAATCGTGTTTTTAACCGTTGCATATAAAAATTTACATAAGGCTTTAGAACCCAATTAGTTGTAAAGAAACCTATTTAATCTGCATTTTTCAACTGAAGACAAGACAAAAAAAAAATTACAGGACTTTTTCGAAAAAAAAACTTTAGATTTGTTGATATCGCCTTGAGAGCCTTTGAATGCCAACTGGAAATTCAGACAAAAAAAGCTCGCTGTCAATTTGAACTATTATGGCTTGCTATGTTTACTGTACTAAAAGCATCGAATTGAGTTCCAGTGCTGGCCACCAGGTGTAAACGCGAGTTTACCTCCCCGAGATGGCATTAATGATTCCACCAAGCGTCTCCGTGAAACTTTTGGAAAGACAAATTTGTAATGGAAACGCATGGTATTTTAGGACTTGATTGATTTCAACAATCTTCATTGCAATAAAATTATAACCTTAGGAATTTCGGATTAAGCCATGTGCTTGTTATTGTTATCAACAGACTCCACCCCGCCGTTTATTGTGTCCTTTCCAAGATTATTTCCAGTTTAAAATCTGCACTTTTTCTGGTTCATTTCAAAAGTTATTGTGTGTAGCAGTTTTTCCAGATCGGATTTGTTTTAGTTTTAGCAATAGTGTGTTTTTGTAGTTAAATATTCTTTTTTTATTTGGTTATTAATAGTAGTTATTTAGTAGGTAGTAGCGTTCGCTATTTACAATAGCTTTTGTTTTTATTTCTTTCCTCTTCTAATCTGCACGTTACCGGTCCTGTTTTCGGAGCATTCCAATTGGTTTTCTAATTTTCTTTAAATCGTGATAATCAACAAATTAACTTCCGTTCTGCTGTTCTGTTTCATTTATTCATGTACAATTTTGAAATTGCTTTTTTTTTCTACATCTTCGTTTAAAGCGATCATATTTGTTCGTTGAGCTAGACACTAGATCGCACGCAGCAAACCAGGCCACGCCGATCAACAACAGAACAACAGTCTTTTGCGATATTTTCAACTTCCCAAACTCAAGCTCAAAAGCTTTACCGCTTTTTTCTAAGCAAAGAAACAAACAATCGAAACTAATTGTTACCGTTTATTCACTTTTATTTTCGGGAATTTAGAAAGACTGCTACCTTTATTTTTACACGATTTGAAGTTGCAACATTTGGCGAGGAGATTTTTTGGTTTCCCTCAAGCTCACAATAAATCAAGGTGTGTGTTACAACGCATTCAACAAACAATAGACAACTCTCTCTTTTCGAGAAAGCTCGCAAACGAAACGTACTATTTCCCCGTGTGCCTCTCATAGCCGCTTCGAGGGCCCGGGAAACTCGTCCGGTGGCAGTGGCGGTCTGGCGTCCAGCGGCAACGGCGGCGGAACTCCCCCCATCGGCGTTGGCAGGTTCGAATCCATGAGCGAATCATGCTGGTGCGTGCCGCTGTTGAGATTGCTGCCGCCCTGGGCAACCAGCGCCAGGTTCCGAATCTCGGACAATCCCTCGCTGGAGGCCAGCGAAATCGACAGCGGCGACGCGTGGTCCAACGAGCCGACGGCATCTGATGAAGGAGAAAACGGTTAGAGTGGGACGTTTAAAGAGGGGGGGGTCAACTCTTACCCGTCCGATCGGAGTCGGGAGACCGTGCGGCAGCATTCACCCGCAGCTCCAGGATCACTTCCTCCATCTTGACGACGATCGCCTTTTGTGCGTGGTATTTGCGCTCCAGAGCCTGAAATCATTAGGAAGTTGAGGAGGCGCATGTGATAAAGCGATCGAATGACGAAGCAACTCACGTTGAACTGCTCCTTGTGTTCTTCCTTGACCGTTTTGAGCATCCGCTTCTGGTAGGTGATTGTTTCGTCCCGCTTCGTAAGCTGCTGCTCCAGCTCGGCCATTCGTTCGCGGGTCGAATCCAGCTGGGCCGACTTCATCTCCAAGTTGAACCGTAGCTCTGGAAAAGAAAGTTAAAAAGCTTTTGTTAGGAGTTCGATGTGTGGAGATTACGAGATTACCTTTAACCTCCTCCATGTAAGTCTCCTGAATCATGGCCACCTCGGCATCCCGGGCCTTCATGTTGTCCAGCTCGGCCAGCCGTTCCTTGCACTTGAGCTGAATCTCGCCCATCAGTATGAGCTCGCACTGAAGTCGCGTCAGTTCGTCTCGGTACTGCTGCCCAAGATCCGCCTTGTACAGCGCCTGATGCATTTCGTTCTGCACGTCAAACAACTCGCCGCGGGCCTGTTCGATTGCAAGGGTCTGCTCTTTGCGCAGTTTCGTCTCGTCGGCCAGGGCCACCTCGAGTTCCTCGATCCTGACCTGCAGATCTTTGTTCCGGCGGATCTCCGCCGCGTGTCGTTCCTTCAGCTCGATGACCTCGGTCGCGTTTTTAGTCCAATCGGCGTTGGCCTTCCGCCGCAGAGTGGCCAGTTCCGTGTTCAGCGAGCTAATCTCCTTCGTGAGTCGCGCCACCTGGTCCTTGAGCGTCTCGTTGTTCTGTTCCAGCCCGCGGATGGTCCGACTCTTGCCGAGCAGACGGCGATTACGCTCGGCGTGAATCTCCCGCCGGTGCTTCTCGTACTGCAGCTGCAGGTTCAACAGCGTTATATGGTCCCGATACAGTTCCTCGACCCGGCGCGGATCCCCACCGTCGATGCGCTTCTTCACGCACAACTCAATGTACCGGTCGAGCATCACGTTCGGCTCGAGTTTGTTCCCGGACTCGTTTTGCCGCTCCTGCAAGCGTTTCATCGCGTCCGACTTGTACTTGAGCTCCTCCTGCAGAATTCCGTACACAATCTGCTCGTACGGCTGCGGGTAGCTTTCGATTGTTTGCGTGCCGCTACTGACTAACTGATGACCGGCCACAGGAACGGTCCCGTTCTGACTCACCCGCTGACACGCCGAACCGACGTTGGTCAGATTTTTACGAATCTCCTGGAACAGCGCCAAGTTCCGCCGGATGTGTTCTTCAGTCTTTTGCTCTTGCTTCTTGTGAAAGTGCGTGGCCGCCGAGATGGCCTCCTCCTCCGACGGACTACTTCCACTACTGCTGTCGTCCCCGTTGGTCTCGACCAGCGTCAGATCCTGCCGTTCCCCGGCCAACGTCTTCGGGTCAACCCGCAGGCTGTACTTTTTCAAATCCGGCAACGAGTGCCTCCGCAGATGCCTCCGGAACGCACTTTCCGTCGAAGCACCTCCGATACAGCCCCCATTCCGAACCACCCCATTCTTCGGCATGTATCCACTCGTGTCCGCCGGGGACGTTCCGGTACTGTAGCTCGGATCCGAATCCACCAAACACTGACTGTGCAAGCGGTACCGGTTCCTCGTGAAGGTGATCATCGACTGAGAGTTCTTAAAGTGCAACCCACCGGCGGAACAGGGCGAACCTTCCTCCTGCTCGAAATCTTCCGCCTCAAAGCCTGCCTCCTTCATCGGATGATGCACCGGCAGCGACGAAGAGTGCAGATGCTGCGTCTGGGGCTGTTGAAGCAGTTGTTCCTGCAGCAGGTGACTGTTGATGTCATTCACCTCCTGGTCCTCCTGGGTAACGTCGGCCTGGGGTGAATCGTACCGCGCACCACCTTCCGGCGTCAGCTTCAAATTCGAAACCAACGCCGTAACTCGGTTCATTTCGAACGCCGGCCCATCGATCGGCAGCGGACTCGACGGCACGCTGTTACTGGTGCTGGTGGCCGCCGTCGTGGTCGATGGTGCCACATTCGACAGCTGCATCACCGAGTGGTTCCGATCGTTGACCATACGCAGCAGCTTCTGGGACGTGATGACACTCTTCTCGTAGCTAAAGTGGTTCCCACCCGCGGCCGGTTCCTTCTTGATCGGCGACGACGGCTGGCTCGTGTTCCACATGGCACGGACCGCACTCGAGTTGACCGGATACGGTCGAACTGGCCGCACAATGTCCTTCATCGGTGTGGTTTCCGGCGTTGCCTCGACGGCCGCTTCCGGTGGCGAAGCTCCGTCAGCCGCCGGCAACAACGGGCCCGATATCAACGGAATCGGAAAGCTCGGCGTTGGATTTGGCGTGTGCGGAACCGTTCCCGGACCCGGCGGAGGCGTCGGTTGCATCATGTTACTCGGGGACCAGAACGAGTTCTGCGCCGCTATCGTACTCAGCTTCTGATCGGTGGAGATCGTGTTGAAGTAGTTCACGCTGGACTTCCACTGGAAATCAACCGTCGTCGTCGTCACCGCAGTCGCACTAAACTCAATCGGCTTAATCGGCGTTGCGTAGCACGGACACTCCCCACCACCACCACCACCAACTCCACTCAGCTGCGTCTCCTGCGGCTTGTCCAGATATTCCAACGACATCCGCGCACACTCGTTCACCACATCGTGCGGTTCCATGCTCTGCCAGCGCTGCAAACTCGTCTCGCTCTCCGCGTCCGACGAAACCAACCGCGGATGAATCTTGACCGTGTCCAACAGCGGCTTCACCGTGTGCTGAAACACGGCCTGTTTGTCCCCCCGATACTCGCGCTTCAAAAAAGTCACAAAGTTACACGGATACATCCCGTACAACCGGTTGAACAACTCGTACAGCCCAAACTGCAGATGAATCAGCTGATCCTCCGGCAAACTCACCGACGTGTTCCGATCGAACGTCGCCAGATAGTTGAAGATCTCAAACAGATCGTGCACGAACCCACCCATCACCACCGGGATCACCGGCAGCAGGTCGATTATGCACAGCACCGCGTTGATCAGCGGAATAATCTCCTTCTCCAGCTTGGACAGCTTCAGCACCTCCTTCACCAGCAGATGGTTGCCGACCTTGTGCAGCCACGTCGGCCGCTTCTGGATGATGTGGCCAAACAGGGTGAGGGCGAGCATCTTGTTGCCGCCGCTGCGGATCCACTCGGCCAGCTTGTCCAGGATGAACTTGTCGTGCGGCGGCTGGACCTTGACCAGGATGTCGACGATGCGCACCGACGACGTCTGGCCAAAGTAGTCCATCATGCTGTGCGGCAGCCAGGATTCGCGGGCTGTGAAAAAAAGAGACCATCAGTGAACGTACCACGAAGGCTGCGAGGTGACGGCAATCATTTGAATGCAGTCGTGGGAAAGATACAGACATGCCTCGGTTTTGATTCGTTCAGCTGCCTCGGTTAAGCACGGTCCAGTGCTTAACTGAAGCACAGAGCTTATGGGATTTGGCTATAATTGGAATCGGGATGATGTCAGCTATCCATTAAAATTATAATTACATGAAAATTTTCACAAAATACCCATTTTCCTGTATTTTGAAAATGCAATGTTTCTCGAAAAATACTCAAAATTATTGTTATTGCAATATGGGTATCAAACGAAAGGGATTTTTTATACATTTCGAAAATTATTTTAAAAAATGAAAATACTCAAAATTTTCACAAAACTACGTATTTTCGAAATAAAAACTCAAAATTTCAGTTTTTACAATATGGGTATCAAATGATTGGAGTTGTTTCGTACATTTCGGATGTAATAACAACATATTTTGAAAACACTGAACATTTTCACAAAACTACGTATTTTCGAAAAAAACACAAAATTTCAGTTTTAACATATGGATATAAAACGATCGGGATTTTTCATACATTTCGGACGTAATAACAACATATTTTGAAAACACTAAAAAAATTCACAAAACTACGTATTTTCGAAAAAATACTCAAAATTACAATTTTCGTATCAAATGATTGAGATTTTTTCATTAATTGTTACTTTGTATGGACATGTCTACGATTTTTCTAAGAGACGACGGGACTTGAACCCGCAACCACCTTATTAGTACTGAGACGCACCACCAATTGTACCACTGAGACCCTCGAGATTCTATGTCTCAATGCCTCAATGTCTCAAGCCACTGTAGTGCTACGCTACGGTTGTAAAACTGTATATTGCAAATAAGTATATTGAAAAACTTTAATTTTGAGTATTTTTTCGAAAATACCTAGTTTGTGAAAATTTTGAGTATTTTATTTTTTTTTAGATACTTTTGAAATGTATGAAAAAAATCCCGATCGTTTGATACCCATATTGTAAAAACGGAAATTTTGAGTATATTTTTGGAAATACGTAGTTTTGTGAAAATTTTGAGTATTTTATTTTTTTTAATAACTTTCGAAATGTTTGAAATATCCCGATCGTTTGATACCCACATTGTAAAAACGGAAATTTCCGGTATTTTTTTCGAAAATACGTAGTTTTGTGAAAATTTTGAGTGTTTAAAAAAAAACATTCGAAATGTATAAAAATTTCCAATCATTTGATACCCATATTGCAAACACAATATATTATTGGTTTCTTTAGAGAAAATGCATTTTCAAAAATACGTATTTTTGTGAAAAATTTCATTAAATTATAATTTTAATGGTCAGCGAACAACGGCATGACCGTACACCCAAAGGAAAAATATATCTCAATATCTGCAACATTGGATTTGCTGCAGAAAAT